>NW_022103909.1:13595039-13596485 GCF_000313985.2 Echinops telfairi | reverse complement strand
GATCCTTGATCTTCATCAGCAAGTGCTTCTAGTCTTCCTCACTTTCAGCAAACAAGGTTATATCATCTACACTTTGCAGGTTGTTAATAATCCTTCCCCCAGTCCTGATGAGGTGTGTTTTTTTTCATAGAAGCCAGCTTCTCTGGTGATTTCTCGGCATACAGATTGAATAAGTATCATGAAAGTACACAACCCTGACACACTCCTTTCCTGATTTACCCCCATGCAGTATTTCCTTGTTCAGCTCACAAAATTGACTCTTGATCCTTGTAAAAATTCCACTGGAGCCCATTGAAGTGTTCTGGAATTCTCATTCTTTTCAAGGGTTTCATAGTTTTTATGATCCATATAGTTGAATGCCTTGACATGGTCAAGAAATAAATATCACCCACTAATTGCAAAGAAATGTTTAACAAATTTTGTTGGGAATAAATCCATGTATGTATGAACTGTAACCATAATAGCAACATGTTTTCTTTTACTTAATCTCATATATGTAGGTATATATATGTATATTTTATTAAAAGATCATTTTATTGGGGGCTCTTACAGCCCTTATAACAATCCATACATCAACTGTATCAAGCATGTTTGTACATATTTTACCATCATTATTTTCTAGACATTTACTTTCTATTGAGCCCTTGGTATCAGCTCCTTTTTCCCCACTCCCCTAACCCTCGTGACCCTTGATAAATTATAAATTATTATTTTCACATCTTTAAAAAAATCATTGTTCAACTCTTATCACAATCTATACATACATCCATTGTGTCAAACACATTTGTACATTTGTTGCCATCATCATTCTCAAAACATTTTCTTTCTACTTGAGCCTTTCATTTCAACTCATTTTTTCCCTTCCTCCTCTACCCTCCCTCCCTCACAAACCCTTTATAATTTATAAATTTTTATTATTTTGTAATGTCTTACACTGTCTGATGTCTCCCTTCACTCACTTTTCTGTTGTCTGTCCCCCAGGGAGAGGGTTGTATACAGATCCTTGTGATTGGTTCCCCTTTCTACCCCTCCTGGTATCACTACTCTCATTATTGGTCCTGAGGGGTTTATCTGTCCTGGATTCCCTGTATTTCCATTTCTTAGCTGTACCCATGTACATCCTCTGGTCTAGCTGGATTTGTAACGTAGAATTGGGATCATGACAGTAGGAGGGAGGAAGCATTAAGGAACTAGAAGAAAGTTGTATGTTTCATCGGCACTATACTGTACACTGACTGGCTTGTCTCCTCCCTGTGATCCTTCTGTAAGGGGATGTCCAGTTGCCTATAGATGGGCATTGGGTCTCCACTCTGCATTCCCCCTCATTCACAATGATATGATTTTTTGATCTTTGATGCCTGATACCTGATCCTATCGACACCTCATGATTGCACAGGCTGATGTGCTTCTTCCATGTTGGCTTTGTTGCTTCTCAGCTAGATGACC
>NW_022103909.1:13568355-13593819 GCF_000313985.2 Echinops telfairi | reverse complement strand
AGATATAAACAATACCCTCCCCTTGGGTGGGTTAGTGCCCTGTTCTCCTGCTACCCATGTCTTTTCTTTTTCTTCCCCCCACTCCTTTTTAGTTGCCTGCAATATGTATCCCTGATATGCAGGTATATATATTTTATTAAAAGATCATTTTATTGGGGGCTCTTACAGCTCTTATAACAATCCATACATCAATTATATCAAGCATGTTTGTACATATGTTTTCATAATCATTTTTAAAACATTTACTTTCTATTGAGCCCTCGGTATCAGCTCCTCTTTCCCCACTCCCAGAACCATCGTGACCCCTTGACAAATGATAAATTATTATTTTCACATCTTACAATAACCACTGTCTCCCTTTCCCCACAGTTCCTGTTGTTCGTCCCCCTGGATGGGGTATGTGTGGTTATGTCTTGATCATTGTGATTGGTTCCCCCTTCTTCCCTCCTCTCCCACCTTCCCCACTTTCCCCCTACCCTTCTGGTATTGGAACTCCCATTCAGATTCCATGTGTCTGAGTTCTTTTCTCTCATCTCTACCTATGCACATGCTCTTGTCTAGACCAGAGTGAAAGACAGTACTGGGTTCATGATAGTGGGGGGGGTGAGAAGCCTCAAGGAACCAGAGGAATATTGTATTTTATCGGTGCTCTACTGTATGTAGATATATTTTATATTTGCTTGTATATAGGTATATGCATATTTATATACATGCATATTGTGTTAGGCCAAAGTAATTATGCATCAATAAAACATCCCAGCCTAGTTCAGATATAGTCCATACGTTCGATATTAATCCAGAAGTCCGATATTGACCCATGAATTCCTCTTCAGACTCACACAGCACATGCAATGATGCCAAATGCAGGAAGAACACAGGCCAGTTTGTGGAAGGTCCTGTGGGTCCAGTGGCAGTGGAAACATCGCCAAGGCTCTGGCTGCCATCAGTGTGGCTCCAGTTTTTCTTATCAACAGGAAAGTGAAGCATCGAGTGTGTGTCCCACTCCAGGGTGGAAGAGAGGCATCAGAGGGTTGCACCCATAAGGAGGCATCAGGTTCTGACCTGATTGACAGGACATACTCCACCCGTTCATTCTTATTTATCAAGTTGACATGAAATTGTGTGTAACTACCACACTTATGTATATATGTATGTATATATGCATAAACACATATGAGGGGCGCGGTTATTTTAAATTTTAACATTTCTTAGACATAATTTCTTAAACATAATCAGAAACATCAAGGTAGGTGAAGGGAAAGGCAATATGCAATAGAGGGAGACTGACAGAAACACAAATAGTGAAGGCAGAGAAAATACTGGGAGGAGTGCAAGAATGAAAGACAGCAGAAAGAAATATTGTTCTAAACACATCCTGCAAAAACAGCAATCTAATAGTGCATGTATGGATAGACATGCAGGCTGAACAGATTTGGGAGTCAGAGTGGGTGTGTATCCATATAGGTTTCAAACATAGTTATACATGAGTATTTTACCTTTTCTGGAAATATATTCATGAAAATAGTGGCATATATGGGAGGGGGTTTGAAGACTTCTTAGACATAATCAAATACCTTAAAAGAATACAGTCTCAAGACTGTGGCTCTTGACCATAGTCTCACAGAACACCAAAGCCAGCTGGCATAGCATCGTCCACAAAGACAATGTTCTCTGTCTCACTTTGCTGAGTAGTGACTGGGCCCTAAAGAACTCGTGAGTCGCTATGTAAGGTGCAACTATTGGTCTGTCCCTGTTTGGAGGAAAGGAGACAGGTGACAATCAAAGACACATGGATCCAATTATTCCTATATCCTGATTGATCACGTAACAATCAGTCTCACTGGATGGCACCCCACTACAACAACATAGCTCCAATCTATCAGTAGAATATTCATGGACATACATATGCCAACATTTATCAGAAAGAAGCTTTCAGCATAAGAAACAAAATGGAAAATTTCCAAGAAACCAGAGCTAATTTTCCTTTGACAATTTGCTTCATATATCCAAATAAAGGAGAGCTACTCATAGCTAGCAAAGAAATGGTGAGTGTTGGTTTAGACATGTTTTATTTTTGTGATCAGTGGTATTTTATTGCACGCTATTTTTCATTTTTGAACTGTGTATGAGAGTTTCATATTTAGCCAATTTGTTTGCAACTCTCACAAGACTGCTGCTAATTTTATCTGCAGTGTCTGAGGTAATGCAGTAAGTATGTGGTCAACAAGGTGCCAGTGATAGCATTTATCAGATTAATGGAGACTGAAAAATACATAAGTGACAGGGTGAAGTGTATTTTATGAAACATTTTTACACAATCAAGGGTCCCATAGGCCAGAACACAAATACTTCATTAAGTAGAAAAGTCTGCCTCTTTTTTTTCTTCCTAACTTAAGCTGAATTTCCACAAAAAGGGTCTACAAAAAATTGGTAGGAATATTGCAGATCGTTTGTTTCTGAATTAATCACACTGATGCACTTCATATGGGATTTTCCTGTCCTATTGAGTTGGCTCACTTTTCCTATTCAGCACTGATATTAGAGTGTTGTTGTTATTGTTAGATGCCATTGAGTTAGTTCTGACTCATAGCCACCCTAGGCACCACAGAGCAACCGCACTACCAGGCCGCGTGCACAGGTTGCTATATTTCAGCTTATTGGTGCAGCCACTGTGTTGACACATCTTCTTCTTTCCTCCCCTTCTCTACTTTACCAAGTATTATGTCCTTCTCCATGGTCTCATCTCTCCTGACATTTTAAAAGATGTTTTTAAAGAACACCATATATGTGAAAGTAACCAGATGCTCTTTAGTCAATTCTGGTTTATAAGGACTTCATGTATGTCGAGCTAGAACTGGGCTCCAAAGGGTTTTCAATGCTGATGTTTCAGAATTCGATAATCAGATCTTGCTTTGAAAGAGCACTGGCTAGACTTGAGCCTCTACCAGCTGAAAGAGCTCACTGTTTGTACCACCCAGGGGCTTGGTTCAACAAAGGGACCCTATGTGTTATAAAATACAATTGATAATATAGCTAGCTCTTTCAAGTATAGTCTCAAGTCTGTGAAGACACTTTAGGAACAAAAGGCAATAATTCTGAGGCCAAGTGGTGATGGTTAGTTTTTATGTGTCAACTTGGCTAAGTTATAGTACTTGATTGTTTGGCTAAACACTAGCCTTGTTACAATTTTATAGTAATTACATATGATTAAGTAAATTGGGCTTAAGTAGTGTTCTAGAGGGAAAAAAGACCCCCAATTCAAATATATTTTATAGAAACTCCTTTATTATGTCCCAAAAGCACCAGGGCAAGACAAAGGCAAGCTGTCCAGATGAAGACAATCCGCTTGAGGACCATATGGTGTCCAAAGATTCAGAAGGGCATTGAAAACCACAGAACATAAAAAGGAAGGGAAGTCATCAAAAAACCATGATTGGTGACAGATCAACTCTTCTCTGTCCCAGGTGGGATCATTTAGATGTGAAAAGGAAAGGTACACGACAGATGTTAGCAATTTACAGAACTGGTTTCGGGGTCTTTTGACTACCTTGCTTGGAAATCACACATGACTGTGTGGGCCCCCTACCCCAATTCCCTTCAGGGCACTTCCACACAAGTCCCTGAGGGGCACCTAGAGACTGCCCTTTCCGGGCTGACAAGGGAAGTCGCAGTCATTCACTTTCAAACACACTGCTTGAGGGCAAAGCTCTTTACGTTGTAGGTTGCTGGTGTGAATGGATTCAAAGGCGGTTGAATTCATGTCAAGATTCAAAACAGACTTTGGGTTCCCACTGTAAACCACAGCCTTCTGCAAACCACACGTTTAGAATTTAAGCTCTAGTATCAGAGAGGCAGTATTGATGATCAAAGAAGTCAACCTTCAGGATATGTTAAATCTCAACACAAAAGTCATCACAACTGCATCAATAAGCAACTTCATAATAAACAGAAAAAGTCTTGTGGTTGCCAAGGGTTTCATTGTACGTGGACCCACACTTAGCATCCATGAGAACAGAGGTCAAGAAAATCAAATGACTTATGCCAGTGGGCCAATGAATTGCAAAAGACTTACTGTTTTAAAGTGTTCAAAAGCTAAGGTGTCACACTGAAGTCTAAAATTTGAGGGACCCCAGCCCCAATATTTTCACTCATCTCAAATGCACGGGAGGGCTGTACAATGACTAAGGAAAACCCCAAAAGAATTTAATTTGAATTAAAAATGTTGACTGACTAAGAATATTAAATGTACAATGAGCTCCCAGAAGAACAGGTCTATTTGTCTTGGAAGAAGTCAATCAGAATGTACCTTAGAAGTCAGGATGTTGAGGCTTAATCTCGTGTATTTTGAACACCTTATCAGGAGGCAGCAATCTCTAGAGAAAGTTGTTGTTGTTGTTGTTGTTGTTGTTAGGTGCCATTGAATCATAGCAGCCCTACGTACAACAGAACAAAACAGTCCTGCCCCACCTCACACTTGTTCTTACGTTTGAGCCCATCTTGCCGTGGGCCTGCCTCCTTTTCACTGCTCCTCCACTTTACCTAACATGATATCCATATCTAGGACTTAGTCTTTCCTGATCACATGTGAGAAGTACCTGAGATGAAGGCTCACCATGCTTTAAGGAGCATTTTCCAAGACTGATTTTTTTGTCCAAGGTGTTTTCAATATTCTTCGCCAACACCATAATTCAAATACATCAATTTTCCTTCAGTCTTCCTTATGTAATGTCCAACTTTCTTAAACATATGAAGCAATTGAAAATAGCGTGGCTTGGGTCAGGTTCATCTGAGCTCTCAAAGCAACATTCTTGTTTTTCAACACCGTAAAGGGGTCTTGTGCAGCAGATTTACCTAATGCAATGAATGCATCATTTGATCTCTTAACCATCACTTGGCTGTCCGTGTGTCAGACTGTGGTGGCTCGTGTGTGGCTGTGATGCTGCAAGCTATGCCACTGCTATTTCAAATACCAACAGGGTCACCCCAGTGAACAGGTCTCAGCAGAGCTTCCAGACTAAGACCAGACTATGAAGAAGGAATAGGCTGTCCTCTCCAGAGGAATCTGGCACTGAAAACCTTGTGGAGAGCGTCGACATATTGTCAACTGTTGAAAACCTAATGAACAGAAGCAGCATCTTGTCAGAGACGGTGCCAGAAGATGAGGCCCTTCAGTCAGAAGACACTCAAAATGTGGTTGAGGAAGAGCTGCCTTCTCCAAGTAGACTAACCGTAATGGCCTGGACGGACTCAGGTGAGATAAAGTCTTTGGGACCTTCATTTGCTGACGTGGCACAACTCAAACGAGAAAAAGGAGATACAAGCATCAACTAACTATGGGAGAAGGACATACTGCTTGGTAAAGTTGAGGGTGAATGGAAAGAAGAAGATGCTTAATGAAATCGATTGACTCGGTGCCTACAACCATGGGAACAAGCACAGCACAGACTGTGAGGTTGGGGCAATCGTGTGCTGTACATCCGGTAACTATGAGCTGAAAGTAATTCAGTGGCACCTAGTGACAGCAACACAGCAGATGACTTTCTATAACATGGGTGGCCTCAATCAGCTGAAGGCTTTGAAAGCAAAAAGAAAAATTCTGGACGCAGTTTTCGGCCTCCAGACTACACATTGGCATTTTAGTAGAATCCTCTCACCCATTAACGAATCCAGGAATCGTGGGGCTGTATTAGAGCTGAAATTCTCAGCACTAAGTTCTCTCAAGGAGATGGTTAACAATGAGAGTTCTAAATCCCATCTCCGCCTAGATGCTGTCCCCATTGAAATCTTTCGTACCATTGATCACGTGAAAACTTTTCGCTCAGGCAGAATGTATTCGATAGTAGATTGCTTCCACTTCTCTAATCCAGGTAGGAGCAGCCTAGCCTTTAGAGTCTTGCTTTGGTGCCCTTGATAGAATTTTGGGTACTGGGTGCAATAAACAGCAATGGAAGTGAACATAGCTGGTCTCCTCTGGCTTTTCGAGTGCACAAGGCAGGGCTCCCACATAGCTACATGGTCCATCCTTCTTTACCTATTCTAACACGGACTGTGCCTCCCAAGGTCCTCTACATCTATGCTGGGTTGGGTAATTTGTTGCAACGGCCACACAGAACTCACAGATAGTATTCGTGGTTCAGAGGGTTTATTAGGGAAATTTATAGGCTATCATAAGTCAGCATTGGCAAACAGTAAGGATACAGGCATTGGTCTCCTCAGCCAGCAGCCCAGTCTCTCTCCAGTTTTCAAACTCTCAGCCATGTGCGAGCCAAGTCTTTCTCTGGTTCTTAGTCTCTCAGGCAAGTGCTCACTTGGCCTTTGCCTCCACGGGTCAGGAAACCAGCCGACCTGTCCCTCTGGCCCCAGTTCCATAAACTCTGGCCAGATGAGGAGAAGGTACCCCATAGTCTCAGCACTGGTTCTCTGAGCCTCAGTGTCAGTCTCTGACTTGTCTGCTTTGGGCAGCCTCCACCACTTCAGGCAGAAATCTTGAATGAGCTCTTCCAAGGGCCTGGGCTTTCCCATTCTCTTCAACGGTGGCTCATCCTGATAGAGGGTGGTGACTAAAAGCGAGCAATCTCTTCTGCTAGTGCTACACACAATCATTTGATGGGACTTCCAGAGATGTGGGTAGAAGAGCCATATGAAGAAATTTCACTTCACCCCACTGGGGTCCACAAAGTCCTGAGTCATATACCCACCTGCATTGGTCAGAGGACTCTGAATGAATCGTGTAAGTGTTCCAATCTACCAATAGGCTTTGTTTCCCATGCATGGTCCTTTCCCACTTCTGTAGTTCTGTTTGTAATTGGGATCAATTGAAATGCTACCAATCAGGATTTTGTGAGTTTCCTTTGGTCTCCATGTCTTGTTTAAATGGCTGCATTTCTGAGAAGGACGTCCTTTTGACCTTGTGTGGATGGCCATCCTCATCTGTATTATTTGCATTTGCCTTGTCTTTGTCCTGAATAAGATTTAATAAATGTGTCTCTGTAAATTGTATTTGAATTTTGGGTCTCTTTTCTCCCATAGAGCAGGATACAAGACTGCAGGAACCTCCTGTCTGTTACTCAATCTACAGATTCTGAACTTGAGAGTCCCTACAGTTATGTGTGACAATTCCTTAAACTCTCTGTTTCTCATACAATTTATCTATTGAATCTCTTTCTCAAGCTATCTACATATTGTACCCTCATGGCACAGAAAGGTAAGCATGCAAATGTTAGCTGGAATAGTTGTCATGTGAATCCACCCAAAGTCTCCATGGGGAAAGAGCTGACCATTTGCTTCTATAAATATCATATCAAGACAGCCCTCTGGGCCCATTCTATTCTGTCGCACGGAGTCACCATTAGTTGAACCTAACCCTAGAGCAAATGAAAACTATCCACCTGTCTGTCACGGGTGGTTCTGGTTTTGTTTTTAGGGAAACTCATCTAAGAGATTCAAGCTTTGCAAAATTAAGAGGGAGGGGCTAAAAATATATAACCATGAAAAAAGTATTAATCCTAAAATTAGTTTACCAAGGTTTTAGCCTGTAACCTGGGTCCATTTGTTTACAGGTCTGAGACTAAGCATATTCATGTAAAATAAATAAATAAAATAACTTCTTCATGCTATTATCATGAGGGGAAAGCAAAAAGATAATGTTTCGCAAACTCAAAGTCTTACAGACATTGAAAGAATAATATTTTCAAAATCTAAATATATTATTAATGAAAATGTAATACGGGTAATTTGAAATTCTTCACTTCAAAAGTCATCTATTGAATGTATTTATTCCCTTAAGCTTTTATCACTTGCTAAATTCTTATTCCTAAGGACTCCTGTCTAGACAGAAGGGGGGAAAAATTGTACCAAAATGGGATCAAATGCATCTGTGTCTCTCAGACATATTTATCGATTTTAAACTCTCTTTCTATTTTGCTTTCAAGGAAACATGTGGGGTAACTTGCTCTGAGTTTGAGAACAACATCTTGGGCCTATGTCAAGCTGCAATGCTTATTATGATTTTTACACGGATCCCTTGGGATGTTTGTTTAGCTTTGGAGTGAGCCAATCAAGTGTTAATGAATGATATTGACATTTCATTTCAAACAGCCTAATTCTAAGAGTGAAAGTAAACAGTCTGGAATTTCTCCAATGCACTGTCCGTACTCTCCCCCACCCCTCAGTTTTCTTCCTCTTGTGTTCAGAGCGGCTGCCTTTACACTCCAAACTTTCCCTTTCTTGTTAAAGCTTTTGCTTTACCCACCTTCTCATATACTTGTAAATCTACTTTTTAAAATTCATTGCTTTTAAGGACAATTCCTGTACATTATGAGAGTAATTTACCACCAAATCCATTATACAAATGTGCTAGCGCAGCTGAGCAGTTTGCTTAGCACTTGTAGAATTTCTGGCCATCCATAATCAAAGCTAATGGTCCATTCTCCTGAAAATTATCTATTAAAAACCCTACTGTGGTTATGATATAATGGGAGTTCAATTGCTAAAAACATTGTTTGTATTAGCCATGTGAAAAGCAAACAATTAATAAGTCAGACAAGGAAAGTTCTTAAAATCTTACTGCTTTCTGTGTTTTTTATATGTTTTTCTTTTATAAAGAAATTATGGGACTTAATTTTCTGTAGTGTGAGAGTAATTTGCAAACAAAATTGTGAGGTGAATAAAGGTAATCTTCTGTGAAGGCTGAGATTTTCCCAGTGGACCTCAGGTCTTCCTCGCAGTAGCTGCTTCATTGCCCTCAGGGAGTCCTACTCAGTAGGCCTACATTGCTGGATTTGAATCCTGGTTCCGTGCCAACCAATGAATCATCTAAGCTATCTCTACATAATAACAACCTTATAGGACAGGGTGGAACTTCCTTCTGTGGGTTTCCAAGACTGTAATTATTTACAGCAATAGAAAGCCTCATTTTTCTTCATCAGAGTGGCTGGTGGGTTTGAATTGTGGACCTTTCAGTTAGCAGCCCAATGAGTAACCACTACTAGACAGAAGTGAGAAATCAATGTTTGATTTCAATGCTTATTCTTAGAGATTTCATAAAGATTAAGAGATTTGATCAACGTAAAGCACTTAGAAAAAGGCTAGCACAGTGTTGTTACTATGGTGTTAATTTATCAGCCTTCAAGCCCAGGCAACTAGCACCTGCCCCTCATGATACTGCAGTCTGGCCTACCTTCGCCCCCCCTCTCCCCCCCAGCACGGAGTCTCCATTTTCTGAGTTACAAGGCACCCGGCCTCTGTTTGGCTCTTCCAGAGTGCTGACAGGCTGTGACTAGCATGATATCCCGATTGACCTGGGATAGATTGATGGGAAACCAACTTGGAAAGGAGCCAAATGAGAGACACCTGGGTTCAAATCCCAGGTTGACACTTATATCTTGTATGATTTGGGACCACTTACTTAACTTCTTTCAGTTTTGGTATCTTCACCTGGAAAATGAAGGTAATAGGCTTGCTGTGCAGAATGAAGCAGCCCTGGTGGCACAGTGATTAAATGCTAACTGAGAGGTGGTCATTTTGAATCCACTGAGCCGTTCCGTGGGAGAAAGTTGTCCTCTATCCATACAGAGGATAGCCTGGGAACCAAACCCACTGCCCTTGAGTCTATTCTGGGTGCTGGATAGCAAGTTTGTTTGTTTGTTTGTTTTTCAATATATATGAGGGGGTACCCCATTAAAAAAAACAAAAGAGAATCGTGCTGGGCTGAGTGGAACTTTTGTAGTTGACATTTTTCCTGCGAGGAAAGCATCGAGCAACTTGCTATGAGTTAATGTATCCAGTGGCATTGCCTGTGTGATAGTGACATAATCTGGTGTCAATTTGAGGATTAAGAGTGTAGGGGTGGAGTCTAGCCTGTCAATCAGGAGATAGCCAATGAGACCTCTGTGTGGGCATGGCCTTCTCCTGAGAATTCTGAGAACTCCTGTATTTTCCTCCTTGGAAGTGGGAGACACTTCTCTCTCTCTGCTGACTCCCTGCGAGACATCCCTGAGGAGAAGCCACATGGACCTACCCTGTTGCAGCCCTGGATGCTGGAGAAGCCATGTGGAGACCCCTGCCAGCACTGAGATGCTTACAACGCCACGGGATCCAAAGACTTTCTACCCCCTGGCCTGTGATTGTCCTGCATCCATCATTGCACGTGCTTCATGAGTCCGAAGAGGACTTTACAGGTTGGTATCAGACATATGGGCTAATATTGGATTTAAGGGCTTGGATTGGACTGGTTTGGAATGGTTTCTTAATGTACAATTACCCTTTATATGAAACTCTCTCTTATACACATAGGCGTGCTTATGAATTTGTTTCTTTGGTCTACCCGGTCTCACACACCTGGGAAGGTTCTCTCTGGTCACAGTGAATTTTTTCATAAGGGAAGTTTCACTGGAACTCATGTTTTGTGATTGTAGATTTCAGAGGACAGCGTGCGACGGTGAACTTGTGTTTCCTGCTCAGGAAAAGTGCCCCTAAACTGTTGTGATGCTGACCACAGCTGACAAGGAGAGCATTATGGGAAAAACTCAAATGTACGAATGTTTTTCTTGTTTTACAAACGGTGAATTGCCGATTAATGACAAATCTTGGTCTGGACATCTGTCAACTTCCTGAACAGACAGAAATGTGGACTCCTGGTGCATTTGGAGTTTGTTCTTCCAGGTCAGACTGTCAATCAAGCTTTCTATTCAGAGGTTCTGAAAAGATTGCATAACAGTGTGTGACAAAAAAGGCCTGCTTTGTGGCAGATGGGGGACTGGCTTTGTCACCAAAACAATGCATTTGCTCACACAGCCATTCCAGCGTGCTAACACGGGGCAAAAAACAGCATGCCTCTCTTGCCTCATGCACCTTACTCACTTGATCTTGCTCCTTGTGACTTCTTTTTATTTCTGGGAATGCAGAGGGACATGAAAGGAGAGCAAATTGACAACACTGAAGAAGTGAAGAACAAAACAAGGAAGGTGCTGTCATCCATCCAAACAGATGAGTTTGAAAAATGTTTCTAAGAATGCAATCACTGATTTGACAAATATATTAGGTGGAATGGAGAGAACTTTGAAGGTGATAAGGTTGATTTGTAAAAAATTTAAATATGTAGTTGAAAAAAGTTCCATTTGCTTTGGGATACCCCCTCATGTAGCCTTGGAAATCCTATGGGGAGGTCTGTGGTCCTATGAGGTTACTCTCCATGGGAATTGGTACAAAAGCCACGGTTTTCACTTGGGGGTATGAGGAGTACATAAGACTACACGCTGGCTTCCCTACTTCTGACTGCCACAGACTCCGTCACAGAAGCCAAGCCACTCTCAGAGAGAAAGGTATATGGTCTGGTGGGCGGCCTCCTGTGAGTGTGGGAGCAGGCTAAGGGGTCTAAATGTGCTACTTCTACGTGCAGAACTGTGCCTAAGAAGAGAAGATGGAGATGAAATGAGAAAGCAGGGTCTAATTGGGGTTCCTGAAGACAACTTGGAATTAAGGTCACACTGGACTCTGCTTCTTTCTTTCACTGGAGCTTGTACCCCCAACCTCTACCCCCATCTCACCCGCTCTAACCCTCCACTTTTGGAGATGCTAGTGAGCCGCAAAAAAGCTGATGCTGTGCCTGGAGCTGGATGTGAAAAGGCTATGCATTTGGAGAAGCTGAGGGAGAAGATCCAATAGGAGCTAAAGGAGCTGCAGGCCTGGCTGCTGGTCCATACCCCAAAGGTGAGCGCGGCAAGCCGAGACACCACGAGTGAGCCGAAGCATCGCCTGGCCCTACACGAATCATCCAAGCATAACTATGGCTGATGCTTCATGTCTATCTTCCAAATCTAGCACAATTTATGTCAAAGGCCTATATAATGCAAAACTATTCCGAAAAGGAAATTCTCAGAACATAGGTCCAGCTGAGACAATCGGACACTGTACAAAGTCGCTTTGCAAGTGTGATAATGTTAAAACGTTATGCACTCCCTTAGATGTGCAAGAAACTAGAGCCCCATCATGTTGTCTTAACAGATCTATTTCTGCTTCTAAACCCCCACCCCTATATTGGGGAATGGGGTTAATAAGCCTATTCACTAAAAAGATCTGCCTTTGGTTTAAAAAGTCTGTGGGGAGGACTGAGGCATAGTGAAAGCAGCCTTGTTCAAAAGACTACAGACTCTGTAAGAGTTTCTTCACCAGCCCCATGTACAGACCACTGCGGGAGACAAAACTACTCCCTCCAGCCCTTTCTCTAGTGAAAATAATATCTATGTGGTTGACTTTATAAGCTCCTGGGATGCGAGCTGAGGGTGTAGATCTCAGATCAACAGCCCACTGACTACCTACTGATATCTATCACTGAATTCTGTCTGTGGAAATTGGTATCCTAATATTAGCATAGTAAGGGCCTGGGAGAATGAGCAGCCAACCTTGGTTTCAAACTGTCACAGTTTGAAACCCCAAAATCTCCTCAGTTCCAGGCGAGCTTGACCAGCTGGGGAGCCTAGAACCTGGAGGTCCTGCCCTTGCTGAGGGTACCATTCCTCAGCTCTCTTTAACCCAAACAAAATTCACTGACCTGGAGTCTATTCCCACCTATAGTGCCCTTTTGGGCCCGGTAGAACTGCCCCTGTGGGCTTCTCAGAGAATAGCTGATTAAAGGAATAGAAAGCCTTCTCTTTCTCCCAATGAGCAGCTGGTGGTTTCAAACTGCTGACCTTGTGGTTAGTAGCCCAATGGCTCTTTTTAGTGCTACAATATTATGTAGATTCCCGTCTTGGTCTACTTAACCCCAAGTTTGGATTCTTGCCCTGAAGTCTCTGATTTGGGTTCACTGTTCTGTCCTCCACAAGCATCTCCATCCTCTCACGGAGTCCATGACCACTGATGGCGAACGTACTGTGCTCCACGGGGCTTTCAGGAGTTGACTCTTTGGCCTTTCTTTCAAGGTGGACTCAAACTCTGACCTTTCTGTTAGCTCAGCATCAGCTGTTTGAACCACCCAAGCACTCCAAAACCAAACCTAAGGCCATCAAGTGACTGTGGTGGTTATATTTTTATGTCAACTTGTGCCTGGATGACAGTGGAAGAGTGGAGTCTGACCTATCAATCAAGTCATAGCTTGATGATGCCACCTTTCTCTCTCTCTCCCTCCCTCCCTCCCTTCACCTTCCTGCTTGCTTTGATTTTGTGTCTGCCTCCAAGGAAGCCCCATGCGGGATGTCGACCCTGGGAGCTGTGGGCACACTGATATGTTTTCACTGAACCTGAATCCATGTACCTCTGCATTCACTGCCCTGGAGTGCCCCACTTTAGCTTTCCCTTTCTGTTTCACTGCCCTGCAGCTCTGGGAGTCTGAAGAGTGCTCCAGCTAGCAAGGACCTGTGGACTTGAGTTGGACTGGACAAGGATGCCTTCTCGACTTCAAGGTAAGGTTGACCGTGGAAAGGGGTAAAAGAGGACGACGTGGGAATGACACCAAATACCATCCTCACAAGTGTTACATTTGAACCCAACAATGCAGCCACTTTGTCAATCCACTGAGCAAAAGAAATGTATCGGTTGCTAGCTCTGGGGCAGGTTTTCTCTCTTTGTGTCAACTGTGAGGGAAGGTCCTTGTCATCCATCTCTTGGTTTAGGAGAGTCAGCATAGGAACCCAGGGCCAGGGGGTGTGCTCCATTCCCATGTAATCTTTCTTGGTGGTGGCACGTTTGTCTTATCTCTGTTGGCTTGGTTAACCTCCTTTATATCTCAAAAGAGATAGACTCAAAATGCAACCAGATTCTGTAGATTAAATCCTACCTAATGAACACAACTGTTCTTGTCCTTCTTCATTAACATCAAGGTGAGGATTTATAACCCCTTAAGTGCTTTAGGGCACAACATGGAGATAATTTCAAAAGAGCTTCAAAAAGTTCTTGGAAACATTTTAATATCTTTTAACTCCATTTCCCCACAAACTTTTTGGAAGGTACTCTCATACATATAATAGTAAGAATCCTGGCCCAGACAAGATGACACATAGTTTTGGGGAAAATAATTTAATCCCTTACCTGCTTATACTTTATGTGTCAATTGAACCAGTCTAGTATCTAAATGCCTCTGCAGTTACTGTCAGCAGGTATAATTAAAGCAGTCATTTTCAGAAGCACACTTTGGTGATACTAAGATATGCACATTAAATTAGAGTTACTATGCACAAGTTAAAAGAACTGTTCAAATGAATTGGCTAACATAAGGTTTGTTTGCAGTTTTTCTTTTCTTCCCTTTCCGCCTTTCACTTCCTCTGTCTGACCCCCTCTCTCTTTTCTTGCTATTGGGCCTGAGAAACAGGGACTTGAGTTCATCAGACTTTCAGTGTATGGTAGATCATGCACAGGAGTCGGTGCAAGCAGCTCTCTTGCTTTCCTCTTGTTGCCATTTTTGTTCACACTCTTCTCTCCTGTTTCCTTTACTCCATAGTAACCTATGTTAATGCATACATTATGTATCCTTGGGTGCATGTATCCTTGAAAAAATGTCCATTTTTGTGTTTTTAATATTCCTGTTTTCAATTTATTTAAAAAATGGTCTTCTGCTATAAATGTGCTCCTTGTTATTTTACAGTCAGCATTGTGGTTTAGACTCAGCTGTGTGCTATTTGTGTTTGTAGGTCATTGCTGATAACTACTGCATACCCCATAGGCTATTTCGATCATATTTTCTAATCTCTTAGAAAGGTACAGCTTGGCTGTCCACATTTCTCCTGAACCCCTGGCACAAACCGCAGGAGTGTCTTCCTCCTGCACCCAGGATTCCCAGGAGAGGGTTGCCAGGTTGTAGGGATGCCCATTCTTGATGTCTTTAAGTGCTGCCAGATCGCACCCCAGATTTGTTGGCTTATATTTCTAAGGTATTTTGGCAAGAATGAACGAGGTTAAACTTTTGAGTTTGTGCCAATATTCAGAGGTAGATGGAGATATTCTATAAATTAGCTCTAGACACAAACATTCGTTATCACAACTTACTCTTTATTAATTTGTTGACAATTAGTATCCTGTGAGGAAAGACAAAGAGAAATCTGATGTTTAAGCTACTTTTATACATATGCAACTTGCTTTTAGATTGGGTTTGAGAATGGGTGCATAGGAGTGTTTAGTTTTATGAGTACTTACTTATGTGGGCCAGATTTTAGAAAAGTATTTTGAATTAAATTATATTTCATTTCAGTAGATTAAATTTTATATATTATTAATAGAATAATGAAAAGTTTTATCCTTTAAAAATGTCCTAAAATGCAAATAATGAGTTTCCTTTTATAAACTATCTCCTATGGCTCAAGGAAATAAGCACTATTTTATTGTTCTTCTCACCATTTCTGTGTACTGTCATTATTCAAGGTAGTCCTGGCGGCATATATGGTTAAGTATATGGTTGTGGTTAATGTGGTAAATATGGTTCACAATAGTGGCCATTTGTCGGGAGTTCATATGTACTGATGGTTAAGGGCTGAGCTACTAACCAAATGAGTTGGCAATTCAAATCTAACTGAGGCCCTTCAGCAGACAAACCTGGCCACCCAGTTCCAAAAGGTCGCAGTCTTGATGCTATGAAGCAGTTCTACTCTGCTCACAGAAGGCTGTCATGAATTGAAAGCAACTTGACAGTGATGGAGGAGTCATATTTCCCCCCCATTTCACATGCATGCATGTGCCAATGTGGAAGCCTTTAATATTTTTTGATATCGGATAGCTATGGATAAGACTCCCAGGATAATATTAATAAGAGTGGTGCTAAAGGGTAATCCCATCTGGTCCTGTTCAAGGGGGATGTTTTCAATGTCTCTCCAGTAAGTGAGATGCTATTGGTTGGTTTCACAGAGATGGTCTTTAGTAGGTTGAGGAATTTCCCTTCTACTACTATTTTATTGAGTTGTTTTAAAAATCAAAAATGGATATTGAATTATATCAAATACCTTTCTGCATCAATTGATATAATCATATGGTTCTTATCCTTTATTTTGTTCATGTGATGAATTATATTGATTGTTTTTCTAATATTTAAACATTCTTGTATACTTGGTATATATCCCACTTGATAATGATGTATTATTATTATTATTATTAATGCTTTGTTTAATTCTGTTGGCTAGAATTTTGTTGAAACTCTTGGCATCTATATTCAACAGGGATATTTTTAATTCTAGGATTCATTGAGGGATATAACTTTAAATTCTGGTGATGTCGTTCTGGCTTAAGTTTCAGGGTTAGACTTGCTTCATAAAATGAATTTGGTAGTATATTGCCTATATCTATATTTTGAAACATTTCACATTGAATTGGTATTAACTCTTTTGTTTTATTTGCTAGAACTCCCAGACCTGGACTTTTGACATCGGTAGTTCTTTCGTTTGTTTTCTTATGGCCAAATCTATTTCTTCTTGTGTTATCAGCTTGTTGAGATTTCTTAAATCAGTCTGTATTAATTTAGGTAGATAATGCATTTCTAGAAATTGATCCATTTCTTCTCAAGGAGATATTTGTTGCAGGACTTCTGAAGCTCTTTGCTTACCATTTTGGGAGCACTATCCCTCTGTCCACTGGACATGCTTGATAAAGAACAGAATTCTGATAAACTGGAAGCCATCCTTTATCTAAGAGTGGAATCAACTCAGAAGCTGGCCAGAGCCATAAGCAATAAAAAGGCAAGGGTTTAGGTTATTGAAGGCATCTTTGAGTCTCTGAATGCATGAAAAATGAAGCTTGTTTTATCTCCAAACTCAAATCTACACTTTAGGCTAGTGTGAGTTGAATTTATTAACTCTTAAAGGGGAAAAAGATAAGGCAAGAGACTGACAAGACATATCATGTGGATGAGGGAGACCATGGAGCACAAGGTTACAATGGTTTCCAAGGGTTTGCTGAAATACTGAGTTTTAAAGAGGGCATGTATGGCAAAGGAAACTGTCACAAAACCATGATTGTCAGAAGATCAATATATCATAGTTACAGGTGGGACCACAGATTAGTGAATGGGACCATGATTGGAGAACATACTTTAGGAATGAAGAGTTTACAAGACTGATCTGGGGTCTTCTGACCAAGGCAGTCAGAACATGACCATAGGACATTACTCCTGACTATGCAAGTCCCAGAATGGTGATCTCCATGGATTCAGGTCCCTTAGGGTGAAGGATCACCTAGGCAAGTCCTAAAGGGAAAAATGCCCTTCCTAGGCCTGGCTAGGGGGAGTGGAAATAATCCACTTCCAATGCACTCTGCTTGAGGGCGAGACTGCTCACATTCCTGGCTAATGTTGTGGCTGTTGGGGCTCATAGTGGCCCTATGTCTAACAGCATGAAACACTGCCAGGCCCGTACCATCCTCACAAGGGTTCTTAGATCGGAGTCCATTGGGGCAACCACTGTGTCATCCCATAGGGGAGCCTCCCCTTCTTCGCTGTCCCTCCACTTTACCAAGTGTGATTACCTGGTTGATGGAGGGTTAAATGGAGGGTTAAAATCTACATGAGGACTCTATAAATCAATTTGGGCCTTTCATTATCATCCATAGCCTCTACAAATCGAGTGCTCAGAATTTAAGCTCTAATTCTTTAGAAAAACCACAGAACTCATGGAAGGGTTGTATTCACTATAGCCTTTTTAATACAAAAGTCCTTCAAAAAGTTTTTGGAAAAATAGGATTAGAGGATAATGGATTTTACCATAAACTTTTTGAGACTTTCATAACTACATAGGAAATACATAAAAATATTCCCAAGTAAGGTCTGGGAGGAGTTTTCAGCATGGAGATTCATGTTCCTGAAGAGGGTACACTGGTCCTCATGTGTGCATCAACAATCTGGAAGCTCCAAGATCGGGACTCTTTACAAAAGTTATAGGCACCTCAATGAATATGTACGACTTGGGCCCTAGTACACTGTCAATGACTGATTTAATCACCGAATATGCATGACTGATAAATCCTTCCCTTCCTTTTTCCTGAAGTTAGTTCACCAGGTATGGCACTTGGGTTGTGTACAAATTTAAATTGAGGTTGATTTCAGGGCAACTAAGAAAAACAACAACAATACAGTGTTTCCTGGCTGTTTTAGAAAAACAAAGCCACCTTGAATTGCTGGGGAAATTGGTCAGCTATTTTCAAAAAACAGATACAAAAGGCTATAATGAGGTGTTTGTTTTTTTGTCGATGAACTACTAAACAGACTACAAATAAATTCTATCCCTTTTCTTGGGTTTGTGATTTTAGTGATTAAAAGAATGCACTACATCAACTTGAAGAGAGCTAAGTTAAATAACGAAGGGTGGAAACAATTTTTTCCTAGGGAAATTTTAAGTTGAGGAAGATTCTTACAAGGGTTATAGAAAAGGGCGTTGTGAAAGAAGTTGAAAACAGGGTCCTAAAGATAAGCAAATCTGGTCAAAAAGAAAAAAGAAAACTTTAAAGAAAGAAACAAAGCAGTATTATCTTTACATTAGAAAGAGTTGGGGGTGGTCAGCTAACTTAAAGAGGTTGTAATCTGTATGGTAACTATGGGTCTTATTGGATCCAGAATCATGCAGTAAGGATCCTGTATGGAATAGGTAAGGAGTACAGCAATGGAATCATAACTTTTCCATTCTAATCAAGAACTTGCCGTGTAGTCTGTAAACAAATGTTTTAAGCATAACCTTGACTTTGAACCCAAATTGCAATAATTTAAACAATCATATTTATTTACCCTTAATCAAACATTCACTGAATACTACATGGTATATAGGTGTCTAAAAACTGGTTTTCCAGAAAAAGGTAAAATGTTATCAGCAGACAAAGCCTATTGATATTGCATTGATTCCAAATGATAGCAACTTTATAAGATAGAACTGCTCTGCAGGTTTTCCACGACCACACATCTTTATGAAAGCAAGCAAGCTGCATCATTCTTCCATGAACTGGCTGGTAGATTTGCCTAACAGCTAGCAGCTTGTTGCTTAACCCACTGCATGATCAAGGCTCCTTAATGTTGGGATGATACGTATCATATAAAGGCAAATGATCTCACAAAACTGGTGAACAAGATCTGTAACGTAGATGAAAGATTGTTCTGGCAGCATCAAATATACGAATAGAAAAACTCAGAAGCAGGGAATCATGCTCAAAGTTGTGTTGAATTGTACATGCTTCTCTTGACACACATAATAAGGGATACCTGCCTATGTAATGGAGGTGGTGACATTCACAAAACAAAGACTCTTATTTCTTTTCCCAAGACCAAAGCCAAACGCACTGCCACTGAGTCAGACTCGACTCTACATGTAAGGTTTCTATGACCCCAAATCTCTAAGAGAGCATACAGCCTCATCTTTCTCTGCAGTGAATGGCTGATGAGTTTGAACTTTGCAGTTAGCAACCCAATGCCCATTGAGATAGTGACAATTGAGATCCTATTTTTCAACATCTTGGTGGTGTAGTGGGTTACTCAGCAGGCTGCTCTTCACAAAGACAGCAGTTCTAAACCACTAGTCGCTCCAAGGGATTAAAATGAGGCCATCTACTTCTATAAATAGTTATAGTCTTTGGAAACTCCTAGGGGCCACTTGCACCCTGCCCTGTAGGGTCACTATGAGTCAGAATTGACTCAATGACAATGAGTTTGAGTTACAAAGATCAACATACACTCTTCTTTCCTTAACCATCAAAAGTAGCTAATATAAATGATTTGACATTGTTAGACAGGCTGATAAATATGTTTGGCTGTTGATTTGGTTCTACTTCATAGAGATCCCATGTGTAACAAAGTATACTTCTGCCCAGTCCTGCTCTAACCTCTGAATCTTTGTCATGTCACATTGCTGCACCCACTGTTCTGACTCATCCATACATCTCAGGAGGGTCGTTTTCTCTCCTTCACTCTGTTCTTCCACTTTACCGTACGATAGCCTTCTATATGCACACACAATATCATACATATATACATACATATACATTTGTGAGGACCCTTGGTGGCACAGTGTTTACCTGCTGTGCTGCTAACCACAAAGTCAGCAGTTCGAACCCACCAGTGTCTTCACAAGGGAAACATGGGACTTTCTGCTACCATAAAGAATAAGCCTCAGAAACTCATGGGGGCACTTCTACCCTGTCCAATGGGGTCACTGTGAGTCAGCATCGACTCGATAGCGATGAGTTGTTCTAATTAATCTCAGAATAAAACAAAAGAAAGCAAATTCCATGCCAAACAAACCTGTTGTTGTCGAATTGATTCTGACACACAGTGACCCAGAGGACCGGGCAGAACGGCCCAATAAGGATTCCAAAGCTGGAGACTTGAGGGAGGCAGGGAGTGGACTGCCACGTCTCTCTCTTGCTGAGCGGCCTGTGGGACTAGAGCCACTGACATTTTGGTACCACCAGTGCTTCTTCAAAAGCTGAAACCAAACAACTTCGTTTCGTGACAGCTCTTGGAATTTGCCCACGGAATATAGCAAGTTACGATTCTAGTTCTGTATCCATGAAGAAGGAGCCCTGGTGGCTCGCCTGTTATGCCCCGTTCTGACTAGTAAGTCATTGACTTGGTTCTGACGCATAGCGACCCTATAGGAGAGGGTAGAACTGCCCCTGTGGGTTTACAAGACTGCAACTCTGTGATAGGACCAAACTTCTTTCTCCCCTTGAGCAGCTGGTGGTTTCAAACTGCTAGCCTTGTGGTGAGCAGCCCCAAAGCATAACCCATTGTACCACTAGTACTCCTATGCATCTCTTGTTTGGTATAATACAGTCTTAGCATGACTCCTCAGCTGTCTTCTTCTTCTTTTTTTAATCATTTTATTAGGGGTTCATACAACTCATCACAAGCCATACATACATCAATTGTGTAAAGCACATTTGTACATTCATTGCCCTCATCATTCTCAACACATTTGCTCTCCACTTAAGCCCCTGGCATCAGCCCCTCAATTTTCCCCTCCCTCCCCGCTCCCCACTCCCACATGAACCCTTGATAATTTACAAATTATTATTTTGTCATATCTTGCACTGTCTGATGTTTCCCTTCACCCACTTTTCTGTTGTCCTGGCTGTCTTATTTTTAATAAGCTTTCAAAAACTTGTCTTTACGGCATCTTTTATTATTATTTTTAAGTGTGAAGCTTTTAATTAGTGTCAAGGTGGCCTTGTTATTTCGTGGTTTATGAGTACATTTATTTAGGCTATTAGGTGCAACTCTGATGCTAGATTTCTATACAAGTGTTATCAATATAAGAACATAAAAAGCCATATGTTGATTTCCGTTTTATAGATAAATGTAGTCCAGAGAAACTTAGAATTGAAGTGGTTGGACATTCTTGTCTCTTCTGAGTAATATTGTACCATTCCAGTTGAATTAAATTGAGAAAAATACATGTGATTATAGAGCACAATTTTAATTTACAACAAGCCTCCCTATAATTAAGGAAGAGAATGTATCTATGATGAAATTTCCTCCTGTGAAGAAAAATCTTGTAATAGAGATTAAAATTTCTATTGTGTTAAAAGTATTCCAAATAGGCTATATGAACATGTAATACAGAAATTATTTAATAAAATTCTATAAAAATCTCCCTAAGCTTTTTGACTTTAGGCTGTTAATCATCTTCAAATGTATGTATGAGATAAAATTGGGGGGTGATCACAAATGGGTTTGTACTAGCAAACTGTTGTCTGTGCAGGGGGTAAAGACAAAATTGTCTGGGCATTTTCTGTGCATGGTGTAGAGACATCATTTCAGGATCTTTGCATGCAGTGGTTTTCAACCTTCCTAATGCCGTGCCCCTTTCATACAGTTCCTCATGTTGTGGTGCCCCCCCAACCGTAAAATTATTTTTGGTGCTACTTCATCACTGTAATTTTGCTACTGTTATGAATCGGGCGACCCCTGTGAAAGGGGTGTTCGACCCCTAAAGGGGTCGAGACCCACAGGTTGAGAACCAACCGCTCTTCGGATATCTGAAGCATTCCAGTATTAGGTCTCTTAGCATTAGGTTCAACTATTAGCTGATTCAATCCCCAAATCCCCTATAAGTACTTAGAAGTAGAGATTCAGAGCTGACTTTAAAAGCTACCAATTTTCCAAGAGTTTGATGACTGTGAGGAGGCCAGGGACAGGGGTGGGAGCAGAGAGAATGGAGAATTAGGATATTGAGGAGGAAAGGATGAGGGATGGGGTGGTGGTGGGGCAAAAGAGAACCACATAATGGAGGATTTGATGGGATACTGTTATTGATTTCATTTATTAAGATGGGCTATGTAACTATATATAGTATGCTTCTCTAAAAATAAAAATGAAATCCGTGCTGATTCTTTATACCCTGGATCTAAATATTAATTTGATTGGCTAAAAACAAAAATAAAAATGGAGATGTGGGAGGGAAATAAAACTGAAATGGACTTGGAGAATCTGTAATGTCCAACAAGTTCATTTCAAACACAGGGGAAAAAAAGCGAAAACTACCTCTTTTCCATGGAAACACCTATGAACAAAATTTAGTTTCACCACAGCTATGGGAATTTGCCCAAGGAATATCACAAGTTAAGTTTTTAGTTCTGTATTCCTGAATAAGGAGCCCTGGTGGCATAGTGATTATGCACTGGGCTGCTAACCACAAGGTCAGCAGTTTGAAATCACCAGCCACTCTCAGTAGAAAGAAAGATGAGACTTCCTACTCTGGTACAGTGTTACAGTCTAGAAACCCACAGGAGGCACATCTAACCTGTCCCACAGGGTCGCTGTGAGTCTGAATTGATTCAATGGTAGGGAGTATTAATGAATAGCTAATCCTCAAGAGGAAATTGTGGGGAAAAACAACAACAATAGAAATGCTGGTAGCCAAGCTCAGCATACTGGTTATTTAAAGATATTGTTTTGTTAATAAACTCTCAGTCAGCAAAGCACATGCTCAATCTGAATAGAGTTTATGAGAAACGCAACAGACATGGCATGGCTACATTCAGCAGGGACCAGTTACAAGTTGGCCTTGGCCAGTAGACAGTGGGATGTCTCACTTTCAGCAACCCTGTGTTGCTTTCCAATGTGCAACTTCCACCAACCAGGGATTCTGAAAAGGCAAAATTATGACCTGTGAAACTCTAAGGATATACCTAAGCGAATGATGCTCGGTGCTAATTTGTCTCACTTGTTTAAAGACTTTTAAATGTTATTGGATCTGTTCTGCTGAAGAATTTGTGCACATTTTAAAATAACGCCAAATGCATTATTTGCTTACATAAGCTAATTAACTATTTGATTAGATTCTATGATCCTGGCTCACTCAAGCTTTTCAGTGACAGAGTTTTCCTGATGAATAGAAAAATCTTTGACAGTCTGAGAAGTGAAGTCTGACTACTTACCTCCACGATGCCACTGATTTAGTATGTACAGCATTGTCAGATGGGAAGAGACCATGGGGTTCCATTAGATGTATCCATTCACTTAACAACCAACTTCGATAATGGCTTTCTCCTGGTGCCTAACTCTTTTGGAAGTGCTCAAGCTTGCATTTTCTCATGTACCGTCAAAGATTTCGCTCAGCTCCCTTTGGCCTACTTCATTACTTGGCTTCACTTAACATCCTTTCATTTGTGAACTTCTTATTCTCTGTGGACAAGAATTCTGATCTCCATCTTCTAATAAGAATTTTATGCCTTCTAGAATTGCTGATACCATAATCTGTTCGCTTACCTTATATTGGACACAAGCACTACATGGGTGGACCAAGGACATTATATGATCATTCCACCCACCTCTTTTCATGGAACTGCAGGTCTCCTTTTCCCAATCCCTTTAAAACATCTCAATAGAACATGTTTAGTTTCCATCTTCTCGGCTTTGAAGATTAAAAAAACACACAGTCATTCCTGGGTCATTTGGTTTATATCATGTGTAAAAAAGTAACAAATATCACTGGGATTTATAGTGAAACAAATTATCATCCAAACCCTACAGCTATTAAAAAGATAAGACTAGATCCCTCCTCTCCAGAATTATTTGGGTAAATCCTGTAACACTCAGCTTTTTCCAGCTTGTGCAAGTCATACGAATAGGTTTATGCACTTAAGGATAAGGATGATATATTCAGAAATTTGTTGCTTGCTCATTTGTTTGGACAAAGAGGCTACAGGCAAACATGGAGCTTGTTACAGTAGCAAATATTATGTGATCAATGGTGCTATTAAAAATTCTGTACGTATTAACTATGCATTATGGAAACTTAAAAAAAAGTTTAAAAGCATGTTAAATATCTGACAAGCCAGTCCAGAACCCTTGGCGCTGGTTATTGAGCTACTCTAATAAAATTTCGTTTTTAAACAGAAGGCTGATTCAGAGGTGTTAGTATGAGTCTTTGCTGATAAGTCTCCAGTTGGCTCCAAGGATTAAAATACAAAATCTGGAATCTTTTTGAATGGATTTAAACCAATGCAGACTGGTGCCATATAGAATGACACAGCTTTCCCGGAACAACGTTCTGTTGGCAGTAGGGAACATCAATGATTAATTGACTGAACCCATCCTAAGCATCTGTTAGTAGCTTCAGGATACTGAAGTAAGTGGTGTGTATCCAGGTGGTGGGATCTCTTTGCATCATTATGGCTCCGAAGATGGTGAAGGGGGTTAGGGAAGGAGGACCTGAAGCCACTCTTAATTGGACTTTTGCAATGAAGTCCAGCTTCCTGGCACTTTGAAGACCTATACTGGGGGAGGGGGCAGTTTGGATCCTATGCCTTACTTTAGGGATTAGTCGAGGAAACTACCATGAAAAAAATTTTTTTCTATATTATTTCATTGACTTTTCTCACAATTCTTCCTTGTAACGATCTCTTTCTCGTCCCCAACCCAGGTAGCTGAATCAGTACACTCATTGCTCTTGGAATTAGAAAGATGGATGGTGTGGCGATTGCACCTGGCATCCGATTGAGGGGCAATGTAATTCCAGCTCCCGGATTTGTTGGGGATGTAGATGACTGCGGACACGCCTTTAGATGTCCCAAGGCTACGACCTGGCCTTCCCTCAACCCTGCCCCCCTCCCCCTATCACCCCTGCCCAGTCCAGTCATCCGGCCTCTCTACACTCACCTGAGCGCTGGACCAAGACTCAGGAGAAGCCTCGCTCTGCGGATACCCAATAGTGATTTTCTAAAGTCGCAGCTACTTAGCTGGTGATTTAGGTGTTGGCTAATTTGAAAGAATAGAAGTTCTTCTATTGCAAACGTACATATTGGAGATTGACTGGATGCCGGCCCTGTTGAGAAAGCAGAAGAAATCTGACGGCCCAGGATCCTGCTTTTCCACCCTTGACCTGGCAGAAGGAAAAGCTGTTGCTCCGCAGCTGAGCCATGCCCGCCACAAGCTCTGCCCAGGGCTAGGGGCCATGGCCACAGGAGTTTATTCTGTGGGCAAAGGAGGAACGCAGCTTCTCTGGGCGTAGTTTTCAGCAGGTGTCAGCTTAAAACCACCCCTGCTGACCACATTTGAAAGAAGGC
>NW_022103909.1:13556186-13567325 GCF_000313985.2 Echinops telfairi | reverse complement strand
AACCTGCCTAACTGCTTGTGCCCGCCCCGAACCCAGCATACCGACGATCGGAAGACTGTCTTGGGGTTTTGAATTTCGTTTGACGCTTCCCACTGCGATTAGGATTGGAAAGAGTTAGACATACTCAGTTCTAACTTTTCCGCGGAGAAGCGGGGCCTGGGCAAGGGAATGTTCCCACTCAGAGTCTTATTACCCGTCTTATTACCCCTTGACCCTCTTGCTCCGGTTGTCTCTGCCCAGTTTTTGCTGCCCACTTTTGTGTACCTTTGAAGCAAATCCCAGAGGTAGAGAAAAGCCGAGAAATCGGGATCACTCGGATCTGGGCGTCCCTCTTCTCCCCACCGCGGCCAGTGTCCCCACTGACCCGTGTGTCCCACACCTGAGCATGGCCTTAGCTCTCTCAAACTGCGTTTCGCTACCAAACTGCCCATCTGCTCTGGATGGGGACTCACGGGGATAGGGGGTCAGGACACCCTCAAGAGTGAGGAATAGGGTGCTTCTTAGAACTGCAGGGGTTTTTGTTTATCCATCAATGGTGCCCTCCCTGGCTCTGGGTCTCTTCACAACATCTGGGTGGAGTGTGTGAGTGTGTGTGTGTGTGTGTGTAGCCGGTTTGGATCCCCAGTTTGAAAACAGCCCCATCCCTCTGTGGTCCAGCGGGCTGGGCAGCTCCAGGGAAGCGAGCGGCTGGTTCCCTTCTTTGTGGAAGCTGCTGGTCCCGGACTGCGCTGGTGGAGCGCCCGCTTCCAGAATAAACAAGCCTTTTTGCAGCACCCTGTGTGGAGAGGCTTGTTTATAAAGCTGTGATTTCTCTTCTGGAAGGCCTCTGTGCTGTGTTTGACATTGTTGGGCGCTGCCATGGTGAGCAGGGATTTAAGCAGAATTTGCACTCCATTCAAGGAGCTGTTTTCATTCTTCAGCAAGCCTGGGGAGGAGCAGCCAAGGAGGAATCCCATTTGGGACTGGTTTGTACTGCCTCCAACTCAGGCATTTAGAAGCTTCTGCCCTTGAACCTAAAAGATAATTGAAGTAAGAGAGCAAAAACATTTCCACCCTAATGAAGAAGCACACTGTTCATTGAAAGGCTTGGCTGCGTGAATCTCTCTCTTTCTAGTCTCTGTAATCCCCCAAACCAAGCCCATGGCTGCCAAGGGGATTCCCACACTAAGCGACCCCATAGGGCAGAGTGGAAGTGGCACACAAGGTCTCCCAGGCCGTAAATCTGTGTAAAAGCTGTGGGCCACATCCTTTTCCGGCAGACCTGCCCCCTCTTGAGTTAGCTCTGCCACCACCAGGGCTTCTTATGTAAATTGGTATATAAATTGGTAGATTTATATAATGGGGGGGGAGGGACATGGAAGCACAGATATCCGTCTGTACTACCCTTCCTGTTTCAAGGTCGGAGGCAGCCAAAGATTGAGTGACAGAAAGAAACAACAGCTTTCAGAACTGAGCTACAGAGAAGCCCATGCAACAGGTCAATAGAGTTTCTGGAGGTGAGCCCCTGATTTGCAGCCTCCCATCAAAAGACTCCTTGGGGCTCCTCAGTAATTTTTCCACCACCAGTAGGCGCTGCGGTGTGCACTGCCTCGGAAGGGCGATGGTGCAAACGATATCGTTTTCCCATAGGTGGTTAACCAGATTCCTGTTTATGGATAAAGCACCTCTAATCTGCTACTATTTCATCTTACATTTAAATTCATCTTTACCAATAAAGAGGTAGTAGAAATAATTTCTATTGATCCATTCACCAAGAAAGAAATACTTAGGAGTCTACCTATCACAATTTAAAAAAAATTCTTCAGGAATTATTCAAAATGGCAAGAAATATTATTTTAAATGAGCATGATGATAATTCATCAGATCCCATATTACAACAGCAACTTGACTCTTATTGTAGAAATAAGTTTATAAATACCTCACAACAAAACCAAATCCACTGCAGTGGCATCATTTAAATTCACAACAGCCCTGTGGGACAGAGTGAAATTACTCCCTGGGGTTTCTAAGGCTGTGATCTTTACTTAAAGCCAATGGCCACATTTTCATCCCTTGGAAGGTTGGTGGGCTTGTTTTAACCACTGAACCACCAGTAAAGCAATGCTAAGCTCATTTGAGGATGCGTTTCACTTTTCTCTGAGTGAGGGGGTGAAATAAAAATAGCTGCAAAGTGAAACCAGAAATTTGTTTTTATTTACACAGCAGTCATATCGGATGCTGCAAGAGGATAAACCTGTATAAAACTGCAATCATTAATCCATTTTGGAAAACAGCTTTTTCCTGATGTCCATAGTTATTTCCTTCAAATATGGTACATATCTTCAGAGTTAATTTAGAGGAAAAAATACTTCCTCAATTCATGCATTCTTATCTTTACTTATGTCCCCTTTCAAAATTTTTGATTTCTTTATAGGAAAAAATCCTATTATACATTTATTTTCCTTTGATATTTTTATCTCCTTAGTCACTTTATCTCTCCACCCCACCCTCTTTTTTTTAATTTTTATTTGTTTAGGATGGAGACCATAAGCTATTCACTATTGTATTAAAAAGGGAAAATGACACCTTGGGATTCAATATCATAGGAGGTCGGCCAAATCAGGTAACATGGCTTGTTAATGCTTACATAACTCAATTTTTGCTTATGAAAAATAATATGAATATCCTAATACATAACTTGACTTTTTTGAGGGGAAAAATCTACTTCTTGTTCCCACTTCACATTTTGTCTAAATTTTATACCTCATTTACTGCTTTCTTGAATAAACATATTTCACTGTGATGTGTAGAGGCAATAACATTTGATAACGTGTATTAGGCAATTATATTATTGCTTGTGATTCCTATTTATTAAGTCAAATTGCTTAAACTAACAAAGACTAGGTAGTTAATATATATTGAATGAATGAATGAACAGACCTATTTTGCAAGCTGAAATTAAGGAGTAATTGTGTTCACAATTACATAGGAAATATCATGTTTGAAAAGTTAGCTTCTTTGAAATGTCAGCTGTTATTTTGAAATAATTATTTAATTGAGTGAATAATACTCTCCACATTAAGGCCAAGTGTTCTCAAAATACATACATTGTAAGCTTATACTACATACTGTAGTTTCAGAGCCTTTAAAACCCTTCAACTCCTGCATTAATGTCACTTTGACCGTAAGTGTAAAAAGTTGATGAAGTTTTTTAGAAGATCATGCTCTTTGATTTCTCTAATAAACTGCTGTGAAGAGTTTGCATCCTGCGTTGCAGATATTGGCCCAGGAAACCATATTAGGATTGCTGGCCAATGTTAGTATATATCAGGATTCCAGTGACGTAGCTCTTCCCTGTGGTAGTATTTTAAAAAGAGAGCAATTAACCATTTCTGTGTTTCTGTTTCGAAAACTGCCCCAATTGTGAAAAAGTAGAAGTCTCTCAATATCCTTTTTGTTCTCTTTTCCCCTAAGGAAAATGTTCATTCGGTGTTTGACATTTAGATGACATTGGGCATTTTCAAGAGTCTGTTATAATTCATTTTCAGGAAGGTTAGTTGAGGAGAAAATAATTTCATTTAACCACACTTCATATGAAGTAGAAGGGCATTTAAAATATACAGTGTATAATTATAGGATATTGAACTTTTTCTCCCTTAATAAGTTTTAAAATATAATTAGTCCAGTGACTGGCTGAAATCTCTTATTTGTACCATATTGGGGTTATACATTTGAGGTTTAACTAATCATGAGGCAAATTGCACCTGCTGGGGATGTGTAATGATTAGCCTTCAATGGGTTCTCTTGTGGCTTAGAGTTGTTGTTTTGGGACTTAACACTTGAGCAAGCTCACAGTTTTTTCTGTGAGTAGATATAGCTGGTGCCTCATTCTACATCTGTTCTTTGAATAGATGTAGCTGGTGCCTCATTGTCGCTTCATGAAGTTAAATTGTATTTTCAAAACCATAATCAGATCTCAAACCAATGAAGCTTATTAAGGATTTTTTTTCTCCTTCCCTTCCTTTTTAACTTTATCACCAGTTTTATTTTCTACCACTCTTTACCAGGGAAATGTTCTATAAACAATATTTTAGAGGCAGTTGAGGCTACCCCTCCTTGTCCTTTCTGCATTGCTCTTTTTGTGTGTACTCCAAAATATGAAGTCAATAGCTAATTGCGTCAGCAATGCTGGACCTCTTCCTGAACGCTTCCATCGCGATTCATGATCCTTTGGTAGTAAGTGAAAATTCTGTGCCAAATGCCCAGCTAAACAGGAGTTGCATATTTTAGGAAGATGAGCCATGTTGTCATTCAGTAAATTATCCTTTATCAAGCATACACTCTGTCTTACACCTTTCTCAATGCTACCTCTTTACAGAATAATCAAGAGGAAACATCAATGGAAGGAATTTATGTCTCAAGGATTTTGGAAAACGGACCTGCTGACAGAGCGCATAGCCTGGAAATACATGACAGAATTGTTGAGGTACGAACAGATATGATCCATGGAAGAACTATTCGGACATTTGAAATCCCAAACTTATTGTTTTATGTTGATATTTTACTTATTAGAGAATATATCCAACAATAAGAGTATTGCTTTTTATCACACTGCAAAAAAAAGGAGGTAGGAAATTTTATTTGCTCTAATGTGTAATATAGCTGCAGTGTTGGATTGGGGGATGATAAAGTTCACACTTAAAAACTGTCATAATGGAATTTTGGGTCACTAGTATGTGCTACCTCTGTTCTTTGCACATTTTGTTAACTGATGGAAATAGTATTATTTGGCATTACATAAAACTATTAGATTACTTTTGTCATTGGTTTTATTTTCAGTGTATTATATAGAAATTTGGAAGATTTATATAATTCCCATTCTATATGGAAAATTGTTTATCCTAGATGATGTAAGTCCTTTTGCTAGCTTTTAGAATATCTGTATAAACTTACCAAATGGGGTTGTTTGTTTTTATTAAGCTTTGAATAATGCTTTATATTTTTCTTTTTGATTTGACCAAGTTGATTTTCTAATAATTTTATCTTTGATAAGTATAAAATATGCTGAAGAGTCAATATTTTCTTTTGAAAAAAACAACAAAACACCCCACATTTTGAAATTAAATGACTAAACAGATGCCTTTGAGGAAGAAAGGGGAGTCATCTTTGGCTGAAAGGTGTTTTTGTTGTTGTTTTTTAAACCTAAAGACGTCTGTGGTATCAAGATGTTCTCCTTCAAGTTGTGTAGCCAAGCACAGACCTACTTTCCCTGATTTTATCCAATATGTCTTAACAGTTTGCCTAGGAAACAGTGTAGTGTAATTTCTAAAGTTAGAATTTTCTATTTCGACTGGTGGTTGTGCAGCATGATTTGTACAGCTTCACCATTTAAATGAAAGAATTTTTCCTACTTATTTTCTGTCTTATCTAAAGCATCTTAGCTTTTCTGGTTAAGTGGAAAATGCCTGTCTACAGTTGATACTGTGAAAAGGACTGATGAAACGGAATACATATATTCAATTACACACACAGAGCCATGATAGCAACAGATAATAGGAATTAAAAAAATAAGCTGTTTTTGCTAAGACACAATGTTATGTATGCTTCATTAATGTTGCATTTATGAGGACGAGGAAAAATTTTACTTTTATGTTGTGCTTTAGCTCTTTTGTTAAAAATCCAAGGATTCAATAATTGTAAAGAGGTAATTGTACGAAAACTATGGTTGGTAACTCAAGTGCATCTAAAGATCTATCTAATACTTTTACTAAGATATGTCAGACTAACCTTATTTAAACCTAATGATATAAAAAGAAAAGAGATCAACCGTGGAAATCTAAATTAGAATTTATAACTAGCTACAGTATTATTAATATTTATCTTGATTTGTATATATTCACAATTAATGGAAAATTGAGAAATTTACCTCAATGATATAAAATTTCAATATATCTTTGCAAACAAGGTATCCTGATAATATGTATGTTTTTGTTACAGTTCTGTAATAGATTAATGGGACCACAATAGCAGTAGGAGATGAGTTAGATGATGTGTACATTTCTGGAATGTTATCTGTTAAGTAGCATGAAATTGAGTGGAGTGATGGTTATAAATCGATCTCCCATATTTAACTGTTCAGTGATGCAATCGTTGTTTAAGGTGGATATAAAGTGAATAGGTGTTTGTGTGTGTTAACTTACTATCTAGCCAAGTGAGCAGCTTGTGCAGATCTCTATATACTGAGCAGCATCTATGGATGATATCAATGATCCTTGTGCCTAAATGAGGTGAGATGGGTGGGATGTTTGTCAATGATTTGTCTATCTGCCATTAGGGGTCTAGTCAACTTGAAGCAACTTTTAGCTAAAATTATGAAAACAATATTAATTCATGGAATGGGAGTAGAATCAGGAAACCCGATTTAAAAATAGCGTGATTTCTGGTTTTGTCCTGAATGATTTGTTAATTGGACAAATTTTTTAATGTGTTTTTTTTAAATAATCATTTTATTAGGGGCTCATACAACTCATCACAATCTGTACATACTTCATCTGTGTCCAGCACTTTAGTACATATGTTGACTTCATCATTCTTACGACACCCACTTTCCACTTGAGCCCCGGGTATCAGCTCATTTTTCCCCCTCCCTCCCCACTCTCCCCGAACCCCCGATAATTTATAATTTATTATTATTTTATCATATCTTACCCCATCCCATGTCTCCCTCACCCACTTCTCCACCCCCCAGGGATGAGGCCACATGTAGACCTTGTCCTCTGTTCCCCCTTTCTCCCTCTCCTTCCTTCCACCCTCCCGCCATCGCCACTCTCTCCACTGGTCCTGGGGGTTCATCTGTCCTGGATTCACTGTATTTCCAGTTCCTATCTGTGCCAGTGCACATCCTCCGGTCCAGCCGGATATGTAAGGTAGAATTGGGATCATGGTAGTGGGGTGGAGGAAGCATTTAAGAATCAGAGGAAAATTGTATATTTCATCGTTTCTACACTGCCCTCCGATTTGCTCCTCACCTCCCCGCAGCCCTTCTGCAAGGGGATGTAATTGGACAAATTTAATGAATTATTTATTCCCATTTTAAAATTCAAATGGCCATGCAGGTTTAAACCTGGTAAAACTAATACATTTGTTAACAACAGAAAGAGTAAAAATAGTTCATATAATATGAAATTACACATAATACTTATGGTCACAGCCTGAAATTCCCCTAAATGCTTTAAATAGTGTGACTGAGGAAAAAACTAAAACAACAAAATTTTAAAACTGGAAGTGTTTACTTTTTCTTTATAGTCAAGGTACACTCTCAAACTACTTTGTCTAGGTAATTAAAGGATACTTCACAGCAAGTTCATTGATTGCTCATATAAAATAATAAAATTTCTTAATTCATTTAAGTGAGAAATAAATATGATTAATACTTGATTCAATTGATAAAGAGGTTTTACCACCTTCAAAACTAGTAATGATAATTTGTCAATATTTATCAAAGCACAGCTTCAAAATTCATATTCTATGTTCCAGCAAAGCAAAGCTAATTCAAGATCATAAGAGTACAAAAAGCAATCATGAAGTATGTTTATATTATATTTATTGCATCATACAAGGCAAAATCATTAATTTTTCAAGTCAGTTTTTGTGAGCAACCACATGGAACTATTTCTTCCTGTTTACACTTCTAAATATTGTTGCGTGTGTTGATTGAGAAGAGAAAATCAGTTGTGTTAGTTGAGTTACAACATTAGCTATCAGAAGTCTTACTAGAGGCTGGAAAGATTGAATATATTTTTATGAACTCTTTTTAAGCATGCTCATCAGAGTGTCCATCAGAATTAAATGCATTTATTGTTCACTCAAGCATCTTTCAAGAGAGGCCTTGTACCTGTTGGGAACTTGGCCACACACCTGGAAGAGGCCACTCTGACCACAGTTGTACCGGCCTTGTCGAGAGGATCAGCTCATGATGCTGGGGGTGCTGGTGGGAGGGAGTGGAGAATCAACATTCACTGCTTGGGTCAGCACCTTTCTCTCTATTAGCACGTCCCTGATGCTCCCAGCAGGCAACGAAACATAATCCTCAAGTGGAGAAGTGTGTGCAAGGGTGGATAGTCATTCACATCCATTTGTTCACATTTCACATTTTCCCCTCTCCACTTCCTCTCATACAGCTCTGAGTCAATGTTGTGGGACCCAAGTAGAGCAGGCACAGTATTCCACCTGCCTCTCAACTTCTGGAGATCCCAGGGGGTGGGGGTAGAGGAGTGTGGTGTCTATAGGCAGAGAGACGAGAGCAGAGTTTTCTTCAGTGTATACACTAAGAATTCTTTAATTTATTCTGCTTGGGGTTCATAGTGAAAGGCATCATGAAAGGCAGGTTTCTTTTCATTTAGAAACACTTCCGACTTTGAGCGGGGTCATCGGTGCAGCCTTTGTAAAATGCCGAGTTTAGTAGGGCAGAAATAACTGCGCAAATGCAAGGTCTCAACAGGAACTTTCAAACTCTTGTCAGACTGCCAACTGCACTCTTTTGGGGTGCTTATACCTTCTGGGCTCTCTGTGATGGCACCCTTTGGCACCAAGAAAGGGGCATCTTTGATAGTTTTCACATATGTTTGGCTAAAGCTTGGCACAATTAGGTTATAGCTAACTGCACTGCACCGTTAGGGTAAAGCAGGGACTTTAAACTCCATTCTAAGCTAGGGAGTTAGGAACGCTGCCGAATCAAACCTTCAGAGTACTGCCTTTGTGTATGCCTGACAGCATAGCACAGCTAACGGCCTCAGAAACCAAATATTATCATCAGCCTACATTTTGGAGGGTATTTTAACTCTTCAAATTACCCGAGACTGATTTTGGAGTGACGAGATGCCTAAAATCAACCATGTTAGCGCAAACACGCTCCAAACAAAGCAAAACAAGTAAAACAAAATAAGCAAATTGAACGATACTTGTCAACAAAATTCAGTGCCATTTAACTGAATGTGATTTTAACATCATGGTATAGTCGTGTGTGTGTGTGTGTGTGTGTGCATTATATATGTAACTTGTACTTTGCAAAGTAACATGGCTTGATGGGCAGAGTGTGGGCTCCACAGCGAAGGGGATCTACATGGAAATCGCTGCCCTGCCTCTGTCCTGGCTGTGTGGCTGTGACCCAGCCAGCGGTGTCTGGGTCTCTTTTCTACTTATAGTAATTGCATACGGTGTCTGGTACTGGGCAGCTTCTTGGAATCCACTGCTGTGAACTCGGCTTGTGGGAGGAGTCTGCCGCCTAGAAGATTGAGAAGGTGAAACTTTCCCTCTCTTTCTGCAAGAACCCAGGTCAACCCCTCACAAGTCTCCTGTTTCCATACACCACAGATTTGAGCATCAGAAAGAAGCTCTACTGTGTGGGCTTTCATGTATCAATATAGGCAATCCAAGGCAAGGAGTGCGGTGGGTGGGGTGGGGAGGAGTGAGTCTGCAATGTGGATTTATGATCTAATCCAACAACTCAACCATCTGTTAAAGCTAATTCTCTTATATGTCAGGCTATGTACTCTGTGTTATAGAAATAAAAAGCAATAAAGTCCCATCTCAATCCTCCAGTGCTCATACCATACAACTATTATTGGAGGCTGCTGTTGAGTTTTCTCTACACATGGTGACTCCATTCACAAAGAACGAAAAGGTGACTGCCCCATCCCATGCCATCCCCATGATCTGTTGTGGATGGCGCCATTGTGGAAGTGACCTGTTTGCTATGTGTAGAAGACAAGGCGCCTTTTTGTGTGGAGTAGTTCACTCAGTTGTTAGGTATATAAAATGGGCATTAGTCTTGCTTAGTGGAAGCATTATGAGTCTGCTCTAGATTTGCTGTGCTACTAAGAATAGTTCAGTTCATTTTTGGAAATCATGACGCAGAGTCAGTAATGCAGTAGGGATGTGGATAAGAGACAGTATGATGGCTGCAGGAAAGAACACAGGTCTTGAACTTGGATCTTAGTCTTGAATTTGTGCTAGCTTATCCCAGGAAGAGTCCTTAGCCTTTTTGTTATCTTCATTTTTTAGCTGTACATATGAGAATAATAATAATAATAATAATAGCTAATTACACATCTTTTCTATTTAACTGAGGATACTGTTTTATCACTTCACTGTGCTTCCATTGTTACTACATATAGGTTTACTTAAACTGAAAAAAGAAAGCCTCAAAAGACCCCTATCTTACTGATTTGTAGTGTGTTAAGTAATACTGAAGTCTTTTTAAAAAATAGAAGGTTGCTAAGCCACAAAGAGAAATGAAGTCCTGTTACTTGCTATGACCCGAATGAACTTTGAAAATACAATGCTGAGAGAAATAAACCAAACACAGAAGGACAGATATGATATGATCTACATATGTGAAACATCTAGACGAGGCAAGTATATAGACATCAAAGTTTATTAGTGGTTACTAAGGAGAGGAGTAGGAAAGGGACAGGAAGCCTCATTACTTAGGAGATATAACTTCTATAAAATGTGGGAACATTTGAAAAGGGAATAGCATGAGTAGCATGGTGACATATTTTGCTACAGACATCTTTGTCTTATTGCTGTTTGACATTGACTCATTGTGACCCTGTGGGACAGTGTAGATCTGTCCGACACCAGAGATGTGAATAGCCTGCCCTCAGCCAGAGTGCACTGGATGAATGCAGATAGATTGTTGTTGTTGTTGTTAGGTGCCATTGAGCTGGTTCTGACTAATAGGGACCTTATTGCACAACAGAATAAAGCACTCCCTGGCCCTGCACCATCCTCACAGTTGACCCAATGCCTAAAACCATTGATGCAGCCCCTATGTCAATCCATCTCCTTTTGGGCATTCCTCTTTTTCATTGCTTCTCTGTATTACCAAGCATGATGTCCTTCTCCAGGGGCTGGTCTCTCCTGACATGTCCAAAGAGTGTAACATGACATCTTATCATCCTTGTCTCCAAGGAGCACTCTGGTTTTACTTCTTCTAAGGCAGAATGCAGAGATAGTGAGGTTAAAATTTAACACCATATCATTTATTTCCCCTTTGGACCATTTAAAAATTTCCTAGTTTTTATTATTTTCTGACTTCTTAGGGATTGAGGTTTTGCTGTTATTGTTGGTGGTGTGTGTGTGTGTGTGTGTGTGTGT
>NW_022103909.1:13541454-13555293 GCF_000313985.2 Echinops telfairi | reverse complement strand
TCTGCTCTGGTAGAGACGGACAGTCTCAGAAATCCCACATGAGGCAACTATGAATCAGAGTCAACTCCAAAGTAGGTTTGGTTTGGGGACGTACCAGAGTTGCCATTTTGTTGTTGCTCTAAATTCGTTGCCAGTGAAGCAAATTTATCAGTGAAACAAAAATGTTCTTCAGGACTTTTCCCTGTTGCTCTTCCAATTTTTCCTTTTAAAATTTATTTTGTTGTTATAAGAGTAGTGGCGGTGTAGAGGTCATGAGTTGGGCTGTTAACTTCAAGGTCAGCAGTTTGAAACCACCTACCAATCCACTGGAGAAAGATGGAGCATCTACTCCTGTAAAGGAAAAAAAAGTATCAAAATGTATTAGTTTATTTTTGAGCACACAATGTAAAACTGGATTACTGTCAGGTCACTAAACAATGCTGTTACAGAGTTTAATACTAATTCACATCTCAAGAAACATTTGGCCCCAAAGTCAAGGTTAAAAAAAAAGGTTACGGTCCTGGAAACTCCCATGGGCCGTTCTCTCCTGTGCTGTAGGGCCAATGGGAATCAACCCAAGGTCAGGAAGCTTGGGCTGTTGTTGTCACATGCAATCACTTTCTGACCTTCAGATTTCTCTGCCGTATTTCTCCTCCTTTTCCTACAGCGTGTTCTCTTCCCGCTTCCCCACATATATTTTGCAGGTGGGAATTCACACACATGCTCGAGACCTCTGGGTCCTAAAACACTAGTCCACCAAGCACAATCATTCTGTCTCTGCTAGGGATTGACATTTTTTACAATGTCTATTCTCCTAGCACCTTTCTTATGATCTTGTTTATATTAAATCTTTGTATAACCCCCCACTCCCCAATATATCAGTTTCTAAAAAGTATTTGATTGTATTAAATATCTCCAGGATCCTTGGCAAACTCTAGGCATTCTGTTAATTTTCTTTGAATGATATCATGAAGGAATGGTTGAACTGTGAGTATAAGAGTTTAGGCATTAAATTCTGAATCCAGGAGGTCTTCGGTATTCCTGAAATCTTGGCCTGTCAGGTCCTTAACACCTATTCCTGTCACAATTTATTCCTTCTAATTGCATCTTTATCACAAAATCAATGAAGTTGAAAGGCATTCTGGGTTTTATTTTTTAAAACATAGGCGCTCTAGGATCTAGTGATAATGGATTGAAATAACTGTATCCTTTTTCCTAGCTCAAAAGAAGGAAAATAAAATAAACAAAAGCAAGCCCAAGTGTACAATGTCATGTTTTCAGGTCTGTTTCAAAGTAAATGCTTGAACTGGATCAAAGGACATGTGTGTTGACCTTCACCCCGATGCAGATTTTCAGCTGTTGAACTTCAAGAAGTCTGGTAAATACCAACTCCATGTGAGTGCCTGACTGCAAAACAGATTTGCAAAAGATGGCACTGCACCAAATATGGACTTGACTAAAAACATGGTTAACCGCAGAGGAACTACAAAGATGAACAATGTGTTCAGTGTTTCCAAGAAACCTTTGGTGAAGAAAGAGATGCAGGGCTTTGGAACCCCCTTATTTCAGTTTGCCCTCTTGCTGGGAATTTGCATTTTCACCCCAGATATACTGAATCTGAATGTACATTTTAACAAAATCCCTTCTGTGTACCTACGATGTTAAAATGTAGATTCCAATTCAGTACATCAGAGTGGAAAGGCGAAGTCTCAGTGTGAAGGGTGGGCGGTCGGGTGGGCAGGGGCTGAAGCAGAATGAACGTGTTGGAGGCCTGGTTAGAAGCATCCCAGAGCCCTGGGAAGTGGCCAGAGAGGCTCTTTGAACTTCTCGGGATGAGAGCTGGTTGGACTGGTCAGCAGTCACTCCAGCTATGAAATGGTAAGGAGGCAGCGTGAGGAGCAAGGCACTGCACTTACTGCTGGGAACTTTCTTAGGCGAGTTAAAGAAGGATATGCTCGGTTGGATTCCTGGAAGATTTTGGTGTTTCTACAAAGAAACATGAGGAGAAATTTCTCTACTCTCCTAAAACAATGGTCTTCACACTGCCTTGAGAGCTTCACAAAGCGGAAAAGGGCAGCGGCCTTATGCTGGTTGCATCTGATGCTGGCTTTTCTTAGCCGATGGATTCTTGGGGCGGTACCCCAGTCCAGCAGCTTTGCAGACAGCACCCTTGATCTACTTCCCTCCTCTTTCTAATGCAGTTAGCAGTGTTCTTATCACTACTTTGGTAATCAGCAACTCGCTGGTGATTCATTGTGTTTGTGAAATCAAAACTGCCCAGGGAATAGACATTCTCCATTTTGTGGCTACAATGATTCTAAACCATTCATATTGTTGAACATTACAGGAAGAAATCTTCAATATGAAGGTACTATAGGGAGATGTCCATACATGTAGTAATGAGGGCCTGACAGAAGGTAGGAGGAGCCTAGTTATTTATTGTGGTTATTGGGAATGTTTCTCCTCGTCTTCACTGTCCAACGATCTGTTTCTTTCACTTATGTCTGTATAAAGCAGACCTATTACAATACGCTCTCAGGTCCCTGAGTAACAGAATCAAGATCAGCACATCTTAATAGGTCGAGTGCCCAGGGAAAGGGCTTTTTCTTATTTCACATGATTAGCCACTAGGATATTATACTTTTATATCAAGAAAATGACTAGTTGTGGAAGTAGGCAAGTTCAAATCTGGGCAAATTCCAAGTCTCTAGGATAGATGTTCTGCAAACTTTTGTTGGAAGATCCTCTCTTGTCCCTAACAACAATGTAAAAATTTTTGACAGTCATAGATAGATTTTAACAAATGATATCACAAATGAAACTATTATCTAAATAATAGCTTTATTTTCATCTTCAGTTTTACTTCAGAGCCACATGTATATACCAAAAGAACTGCACATGGCATGAGAGCCCATGTTTTCTGACCATGGGCTAGAGGCTTCTGATTTGCTGAACTTCAGGGACTGATGAATTTAAGATTGGCAGGCAGATGAGAAGCTTGTGTTTACATGGTTAAATTAACCCAGTGCCAGCAGGTCAGATTACAGGCTTCTGATGAATCTCAGGGAGCTTGACAAACCAGATGCGGTAAATCCAAATGTAGCAAAATGCAAAAGCAAACAACCTTTTCCATAGTGTCTACTTCTATTGAAAGCAGGTCACACCCTGGGGCAAATTCATTTCAATGGATTGTCTGCTCATAACAGATCCCATCATGGAGACAGTTATATTGCCTGAGATCACCTCATGGAGAATTACTTGGTATTAATGTCCAAACCAACTAGAATCCTGGCTCAGCCAAGTTGACACAAAACCTTCACTGCCGCATGTCTCCTGAAGTTGAACGTCTTCCTATATGTTCATTGGCCATTTTATATAACTATTCTCGTTATAGTGCCCCCCCCACCCAGAAAGCCTTCCTTATTCTATACCTCCAATCTCCAGAATATTGTCTGATAAATAATGGAAACTCAGGAGGTTGACAAATGAAGTAAATGCAAGAGTACAAGGATATAGTAAAATGAGCACTATTATTAAAATGTTATGCTTGGCATATAGGATGTATGTAATAAATACACATAAATGGAGGAAGGATTAAAAGGGTTCCTATGGTTCTTTTAAATGTGTATGTACCTATCACAAAGATGCTAGATACTTCCTATCTTATTCTTTCTACTCCCCTTAAAAGTTCCAGTCTCAGAAACTCACCGGGCTCTTCTACCCTGTCCTATAGGGTTGCATTGGCTCAGCATCTACTCAATGACAAGTTTGCCTTTTTAGTTGTTTTAACCTTACACAGTTTTTCTGTAGAGAAAGAAGCCCTATTGTGTCTCTATTGATATTATCACATTTGATCACCTGGGTGTGCTCATTTGTTAATGCCACCTTTTCAGTAGGGCCAGTCTTTACGTCGCCTATATTACTTCTGAACTCTTTGTTGTAGTGTCACAAAGATTAATAGGATTCCTAAGCAAATACTTTTGGCCTAGATACACCGTATTCCAAATCACTTCATTGACTGTGTGGGCATTATTTTTTCAGAGGCATAAATGTGTCCAACTGCTATGAATGATCAAAGAAGAAGGATTCTTTGTTTTTCATCTTACATGAACTTTCATTTAGCGGACATGTCTTTTTATGACCCTGACCTTTGTGATTGATGTTTTCTCTTAGACAAGAACAATTTTTCTTAGGATCCCACTTGGGAACTCCAGTGGTGTTAGACCCTCTTGATTCAGAATTAGGTCACTGTAAATTAGTCCTAAAATAAGAAGTTGGTTTCTGGGCGTTCAGATGGTAAGAGAGAATATCATAGCTGAAAAACTGATTGGCTCTAACTTATGTGCCTAAGTACAGAAGCAGCTGAAAACTGATTGTAATACAAAAGTTAAAAAAAAGCTGAGTTATATGGTGAAATTTGAGATAGCTAAAATTTTTATAATGTGGAACCATGGGCTCTGAAATTTTCTGTGCATTTTCACATGTGCATATTGATCTTGGTTTCCATCACTTTTCCCTAAGGAATTTGTACTGTTTGCATCAGTAACATTTCATTGTACCATTTTAAAGATCTAGCTCTGATCTTTGTCAACTGTTTCACAGGTGGCAGTTGAGGAAACTTGACCTTCTAGCATGATCAAAACCTAATGCACTTGCTTAACATTTTTACTGTTTTCAGATTAATGTTCGACAAAAACATGCTTCCTAATATTCAAAACTTGAGGGGCACAGGAAATCTTTTGTTTCACTGAAAGCCTGAGAACCTCTGATCAGTAGAAGGTATGCTAGCTATCTAGTCCTTTTTCCTCCTAGAAAAGGAAAATATCGTAAGATGCCTGGTGTTTATCTTCTGTAGATGAGGCCTTTAAAGAAAGTGATCAATTGCTAATATTAACAAATATATCATCTTCTTATCCTTTGCTGGTTTATTATTTTGGGGGGAGAATATTATTAAGGAAAAAAGGGATCTTCCAAAAGTGTGTGTGTGAAAAAAAAAAAAGACTTTTTTCACTATTTCAAAATGCTCTAAGAAAATGAGAGTTTATTAATTAAATTATAAGAGTTTAAGAAAGTGATCCAGACTTGTGAGTTGTACATGCATGTGTGTGTGTGGTGTGTGTAGGTGGGAATATGTGTTTTCTTTCCCTTGGCTAGGCTTGAAAGCAATGTGTCAGCACTTTGTTAGAATCTTTTAAATTCTTATTTGGAAAATGCTCTTGGATACTAGGACTTTGTTCATGTACCATGAAAAAGAGTGGAAATCAACAATTACTTTGTTTAGCAGACTAATAGGTCATTTCCTACAGACAAGGACAGCTTACAATTGAGCTTCATTTTCTTTTAAAGTCAGTGCAGCACATCGTAGCCTGTTTTGTCTCAAAGTGTCCAGGACACACAATAAATAATACTTGCTATTGCCACTGAGTCGACTCCACTCCATGGTGACCTTAAGGGAGTAGAGCATAACCTCCTCCGAGGGTTGCCAAGGCTACAATCTTTACTGAACACACACTCACATCTTGCACCCATCGAGTTACTAGTGTGTTCAAACTGCTGCCTTTTCCATTAGTAGCTAACCAGGCTTCCCTATAAACAATAATAGTGGTTCATTTTTATTGATGTACTTTACAGGGAAGTGTTAAAACATGTTTAAAAATTTTCTCACAGGATTCTTAAACATTCAACCAAAATTATAATTTTTTATAATGAAATGTTCATTTTCACAATGGATCTTTATAAAATATCGGGAATATAGATAGCAGAGTTGTGCAGCGGAAGCATGCTGGGCCCATACAATATCGGGAATATTTTACATTGTTCTTTTGTGAACATTGGTTGAAAAATCGAAGCCATGATGTAAAAATGTCACTTAAACAGCCTTGTCTTTTGGGGGAATATTTTTAGAGATTCTGAAATCTAAGTGAAAATGAGGACTTACACAGTTCCCAACATCCTAGTTGCAGCTTTCTGAGTTCTTTTTGCGGTTCCGGGCATGGTTGGTATAGATTTAGCTGAAGCTTTCAAGTCCTAGAACTGCTAAGTTCATGTGATCAGTAGGTTCATTTTGTCAACCTGGCCAAGAGAAACATGTGGGATTAATAAGGTTGCTGTTTGATTGGAGGGTAAAGAGATAAAGGCTCAGCAAGCCCCACCTCTCTCTCACTCTTGCTCTCTGGTGATCAGACTGGCGTTTGGCTGCCTTAGCTAGTTCTCTGCCTCAACTTGATACTACTTGTGGGACACTCAACCTGTGCAATAGTGTTGCTAGAGCTTGAGGTTCCTTTTAGAGACCTGCTTCACCATACTGCCAGTGTACACATCACTTGAGCTTGGGACTGTTGGATCCTGTCATCGGGCTGATTGTTGGTGACCCGCCCTGCTGTTTGCTGCCTGTGGCCAGACTACCCGCATTGCTCTGTGGATGACTCAGTTTTCTGCTTCCTTGACCTTGGACCCAGCAGCCCTGGTGAGTTGAAGGATTTCCAGCATATTAATTGTTTCATGGAAGGGAGTTGAACTGAGCCTTCTGTGCTGCTGTGTGGACTAATTAGCAGTTATATTCCTTTGTGCTGTATATATATATATCATAAGTGTTCTGGTTTTGTTTCTCTAGAGCACTGGTTCTCAACCTGTGGATCACTACCCCTTTGGGGGTCGAACAACCCATTCACAGGGGTTTCTGAGTTCATAACAGTAGCAAAATTAGTTATGAAATAGTAACATAAATCATTTTATGGTTGGGGGGAGGGTCACCACAACATGAGGAACTGTATTAAAGGGTTGTGGCCTTAGGAAGGTTGAGAACCACTGCTCTAGAGAATCCTGTCTCATAATCTTGGTACCAGGATTAGTTCTAGAGAAACAAGATCCTAAATATGGACTTCTCAAATTGGCTCTCCAGCCTGATTAGGCTTAACAGCATTGATAATACTATTTCTGCCCCTAAAGGCATGGATAAGTCTGCCACTCTTACTAGAGTGGGTGGTGTTAATCCATGGTGTGAAGCAGCAAAGCTAATATCCACAGTATCTCCATCAATAGATGAAGTGCTGGTGAGAGGAGAGGCTCTGGGTGATTGTGTGTTTGATATTTTCCAGAAGTTTTGTCAGGATGACAAGTACAGGGAAGCTGGTTGACTGGTCTTCCTTACAGTAGAAAATGTGATCGAGGAAAGGGGTAATCTCAGAACCTCAGGAGCACGTCTCAAGTGCTGAATAACAGACCTAAAAGCTTCTGCATGTGCTACAAAGAGTCTTCTCTACTAATAGAGCTGACATTGCTGAAAACCAAATCCAGGGTCTCATCATACGAGTAGCTGAATTACACCGTCAGCTGAATTGCACGTCTAGAACAGTGTCTGAAATTAAAGTGAGGGCATTAATCAGAAAGAATTTGGACCCTGAAACATGGGAGGGGAACATATGGGCTGAGGATCCAGAAGACGAGGATACTGAGCCCCTAGAGTTGATTGCATCACCCCAGTCAATAGCTCCACCCCCACCACCTGAAGGGATTTACCAATTATCATCAGTAAAACAACCCTCAACTGAGCAGATTAACCAAATGCAGCCATGTGGAGCTGCATTTGTCGCAGTTCCTGGGGGAGATGTCTTACAAGATATTGCTGAGAGCCCCCAAAGAAACACCTCTACCACCCATCATTTCCTCTGGACTTGTAACTAGAATTAAGCCTCAGAAAGTTCCTAAAGGTGCGGTTCAGATGATGACTCAGGAAGAAGTGCGCTATACTCTGGTGCAAGGAATGTAACATTAGACCAGTCTGAGCTTCTCGATACGGGGCCCCTAAGCACAGATTCTTCCTTCCCTGTGTCAGCAAGAGAGGTTAAGAAAGGATCTAATTGCTTATTTGGTTGGGTCACTGAAGCATGGGCTGCCAGATGGCCTAGATTAGACCAACTTGAGGTATCTGACCTACCTTGGTACACTGTAGAAGAAGGCATCCAAAAGTTTAGGGAAATTGGTATGTTGGAATGGATCTATCAGGCTAATTCCATAGACCCCAAAAAGGAGTGTCCCAAGGAAATACCTTTCACCCAACCATAAGGAACAAGTTTGTGACTTGGGCCCCAGCGTCTGTGAAGCCTCCTGTGCTTGCTATTTTATGTGCACCAGGATTAACAGTGGGAACTGATCTAAGCGAACTCCGACATTTGCCCACAATGGGGCTGATTGGGCCCCACGGTGGTAGAGGGCAAGTGTCAGCACTGAAGCAACAGAGACAGGGTGGATGTGGTTATCATAATAGACAACAAGGTTCCCCTAGTAATCAAAGCAACCTGTGGATTTACGGCATTGGCTACTTAGCCACAGTGTCTCTAGGAGTGAAATACATGGAAAACCTACTGAATATTTATGTGCTATATATAGGCGGAAAAATGCTAGATCAGGTGAGCAGCAGAATAGAGAGTCACAACCACTTAATCAATTCCCAGACTACCACAGATAATTTCTAAGATTTTGAATTATTTTAGAACAAATTTCAAAGTAAATGAAAGTTTTAAAATATTCAGCAGCTTTCACTAGATAATATTAGCATCTATTTCTGTTAAATAAGTGCAACTCTTCCCTCTGTGTAAAACTTTATTCAAGTCTAATCACTAAAACATTGTTGTTCTGTAGATATGTTGTGTCTAAAAGATGTCAGGGAATATAAGCAAATTATAATTTCCTTCTTTAGCAGAATTTAATGTTTCATTCCATCAGCAAATTCATACAATTGGAGATAAGTAATATGTTCTCAATAATCTCAACTATTAGAGTTGGCAACAAACAAACAAACAAACAAACAAAAAGCAACCCTTAAAACAAACCCGTTGTCAAAAAGCAACCCTTAAAACAAGCCCGATGATTCCATTAATGGTGAACTCTCCTGGGTTGGAGAGTAGAATGCTACTCAGCAGGTCATGACCTTCATGCTGTGACCTTTCCAAAACAAATCACCAGGTGTTTCTCCCAAGGCTCTTCTGGGAGGCTACTTTACAAATATCCAACTGATTGGAGTGGAATGATTGCAGGTGTCCGTTTGTTTTTCAGGGGGACAAGTCATAGGCTATTGACAGATTCCCAGAATCAAGGTTGACACTTTCACTTTTAGAAGCAGTCTCAGTGCTGGGATGGTTTCAAGACCTTAACTTCAGATTTCTATTGCTTTGGCTTGTTTGGGGAAAATCTGTTCTATATTTCTCCATTACTTTTGTTTCTTCCTCTCTGTGGCACTTATAGAAACCTTTGGAATGATGCTGTTTTCTCTGTCATTAGAGCATTGTTGAAGAAATGGTTTTCTTGTCTGTGAGGTTCTTCGGTGTTACCATTAGCGCGAGAAATGCTAATTATTTCAACCCATATCTGATCTCAATCAAAAAACTATTATTCTGAAATTGCAATTTTAGCAAAATCAAAACAAATCCAGGGAGAGGGCCACCCGAGGAAACCTTCTGTTGATTTGATAATTGCCTGGTTCCTGGAGCAGTCAAGAAGCCTGGGCGTGTGAACATGCAATTTGATTTGATGAGCTGTCTGAAGATCAATTTAAGCAAAAGTAAAAGCCACTTATTTCAGCCAAAATTGAAATGAAAACAGTTTCAGCATTATAGTTCTTCATGAGGCCAGATACCCACAGCAATGAGATTAATTGCTCATTCACCTGAGGATGTGTTTCTGCGGTTACTCTTTTTGTTGATCCCATTGTATGATACCAGAGACCTTTGGACAGGACTCCTAAAACAGGCATACATGCCTTGAGTTCCAATTGTATAAGGAAACCCATTTGCAATTTTCCTCTTTACTTGCATATTCGTTTGCCCTAAAATGAAGGAACCTTTAATTGGATTGTGTAGTATGGCAATATGCATAACCTAGACGTCCAGGTGGGTGTTGATTTGATCTTGCCTAATACCAGTACATATCCAAATGTCTGTATTATCATAATTAGTAAGTTAATATAGTGACATTATTCTCATATAGATATGTACACATTTATTTTGCCCAGGACAAAACATTTATATTTTATAGCTTTAGCTTCATATCAGTGCAGGGGTGTTTTTTCTTCAACATATGATCATCGCTGTTTTTGTTAGTGTGTGTATATGTTGCTTTTAATTTTTTTACGTGTGTTTGTGAATTAGTAGTTATACAAGAATGTTCGTGTCTAAGTAGATGGATTTCCCCCATCATTTTAATCTATTTTATATCATTCCCAGTATGGTGTATGAATATGAAAATATTGGCAGTCACATGTTATTTCAGATATTTTATGTAAGCATAGATGTCTAGGATTAAATAAATTTAATTAGAAGTCTTTAATTCTGTTTTATCTTTTCACTTATTTAACCCTTTTACCCAGACTTTATTAAGAGCTTGCTATTGTGCTAGGTACTAGTTACACAAACAAAAACTCACTGTCCTTGAATTGATTCCAATTCATAGTGCCCTATGTTGAGTGTCACACTATAAATCTTCTAGGAAGAAGATACCTTTATCTTTCTCCTGTGGAGTGGATGGTGGGTTTGAACCCCTGACTTTACTGTTAGTAGCCCAATGCTTACCATCTAGGACCACCAGAGCTCCTTTAATGAAGCATGAAATGATAAAGACAGAGATTAAATAGAAAATCCAAAGTCTTCGTGAACATGATGAGGGAAGGTTTTGGATGTTGTGTAAGGCAATAATGAAGGTAGAGGGAAGTGCTGGTGGTGGTTGTTAGCTGCCCTTGAGTCAGAAGGGTTCTTTGAGGATGTTGCAATTTAGTGTACTTCCTTCCCTTTATAAGGAATACTGGATTTACTTATCGGAAGGGTTAAGTCAATTCTGGAAAAGTAATCTTTCTTTTGTCTGAATTTTAGGGATATCAAAATAGCATAAGTAGATTTATGATTATTGTATAAATCTGTTCTACTTAACTCATTGCATCATTTGATTTGCACATCAGTTCATTCCTTTTCCCTTAGCCAGTGAGAAGAGTTTAAAGGAGAGAAAGGGGAATTTAAGGAGATTATTTGGAGAAGTAAACAGAGGCATGACAGAGGCTGAAGAAAAAAAGTTTTATTTCAGAGCAAATTTGAGCACTACTTTTGAAAATCTGAAAGGTGGAAAGTTTTATTCTTGTAGAAATCTATACCGTAAGGTGTGTTAACACTTCTGTACATTTATTTTTCAGTATGTTTTTAAATGGTTGGGAACTTGCTGTACAAAAGTTTGATCATAAACTTGGAAGACTGACACATTCCTTAACTATTAAAAAGAACTATTATGCTATGCCATGTCCTTTCTTATAATGCTAGAACACATAAACAACTTCTTATGACAGACTATCAAAAATTCAGTTGTGCCTGTTAAAATGGAAGAAAATTAAAGAAAATTAAATGAACTTAGGTTTATCATTAATTACAGTTAATTTCCATAAATATTATATCATTTAAAAGGGTGAAATATATTAAAACATTTTCTGTCCATTGTTCCTTATGCTCTTATTTTCTTACCCTTTTTTGAAAGCTCAAATATTTGGCCCAAGTGAATAAATCTGAATATAACTGTAGAAATAGTTCTAAAACCTTAAACTTGGGTCGGAATATTTAGAGCAACAAAAACTGCTGTTTTGTTCAGCAGGCATTTACATGGGCTACTTTTTCAAAGATAATGCCCCTGCCTCTCAGAACTTGAGAGTAAGGTTTAGAGATAGGAGATTTCAACATTTGGTTCCTGTTTGAACTGGACGCCTAGAGGGCATATAAGCACTCCAGATTCCTAGCTGGACAATGTAGATGGATGCCAGGAGAAGAGAACCCATGAAATTTCCTAGATCTGATTTTAGTTTTTAGGGTCATCATTATTAGAGGTGGGAACAGCAGAGAGAAAACTGGGTAGTCTCCATCCTCAGATTGTATTTTACTATGAAAAGTCTCCCTAGTAGAGACTAGGGAGAAGAAATAATCTAATGACAATATTTTAGAAGCTCAAACATTTTAGCAGTGGGAGTAGGCACAGTTTCTTTGTTAATCAATTGTAGCCTTGGCAATGTATTTGCTAATCTGGATTTTAAATGGCACAAGTATTTAAAGGATAGTGAATTATATGTTAAGTGAGGTGTTAAAGCTGCTCACTGACAAACCTGAACTTGCCTTAAGAAGAGACCAAGTTTGCTGTTAATAATCCACTGTAATGCCTATGAGTTTATCCGCCAAGAAGTCACCTTGACATGAGATTAAAAAATTAGCAGGAGGCAGTGACTGTTTTAGCATAAAATGAAAAATTTAGAGCATGGGTATCATGCTTTCCCACATTTTAAAAGGATTTTCATATATATAAAGATTTTTAGTCGGTCTCACTTCTGCTATTAATACAGCCTTGCAACCTTGACTGGAGAAATGTTGGGGGCTCCTTTGTGTCAGTTCAACCTAGATACCCATCTGGCTCTGTCTTCCCAAACACCAAAACCAAACTCACTGCCATCCAGTCAATGCCAACTCATAGCAGCCCGGTCGGCAGGCCCCTGTGAGATTCCAAGTCTAGAAAACTCTACGGGAGTAGAAAGCCCTGCCTTTCTCTCAAGGTGCCTGTAAGACAAGGTCGAACTGCCCCTGTGGGTTTCTAAGATTGTAATTCTTTTTTTCCCCCTCCAGGTGGGGGTGGGGGGTGGGGGAAGATAAAGTAATTATATTGATAGTAACATTAATTTAGACCATGGTGTAGAATTTAAGGCAGTTTTGAGAAAAGGAAATTATATAAGCATAGGCTGGCTCCTAACTGCCATATATGAAGTGTTGATTTGTACAGATTAAATGATTACACCTTTTGTGTGCGTGGACACTTCACAAAAACAGTGAGGGTTGGTGATAGGGTAAAACTTTCAGTAGTGGACACTATTCACACAAACAGTGGGGGCTGGTGATAGGGTAAAACTTTCAATAACACTCATTCATAAAGGCAAAACCATGCCTACCAGACTAATACATGTTGTAAGAAAACAAAGAGGGCATCGAAACAGTGAATATATGGTAGTGGTGGATGACCATTCATTGGATACCCTCCAAAGAGAGATTCAAACCAAAGTTCGATGACTGCCAATTCTATGACCTTGGGCTAGCAATTATCTGATTCTTCTCATTTCAGCCTTAAGTCCAAGGGAAGGAGTGTGTCCATTTCTTAAATCTGCTACACGTGAGTTTGAGGTAAAGCCCAGTTTACTTAGTGGGATTTCCTAGTGAATATTTCTGGCGTGGCCTCTGAAGCATGTTTTGCAACATAAAAGGACAGAGTCTAGTCTGCATTATACTGCCTGAGTCACCAAGGGCTGGATAGAAACTAGGTCAAAAGTGCCCAATTAGGAATCCAGTACTGGGTGTATTCTCCCTTGATGTTCTATATAAGTGCTTTTTGTAGACGGGAGGTTGTACCTCCTGGTTTACCCACTAACAAAAGTACAAAGGGGTACCCCCCCAATTTTTTTTTTTTTTCAAAACAGCCTTATCACCTTCAAAGTACTCTTAATACATTTGTCAAAACTGCGATTGTATTCTTGGAAACATTTTCAGACTCATCTGTTTGGATGGCTGACAGCATCTCCCTCATTTTTTCTTCACCTTTGACATCTTCAAATTGCTGTGCTTTCTTGTCCCTCTGCAAACAAAAGAAGGTGCACGGAGCAAGGTCAGGTGAGTAAGGTGTACAGGGCAAGAGAGGCAGGCTGGTTTTTTAGCCCCAAATTGGCCCACTGAGATGACTGCATGAGCAGGTACATTGTGTTGGTGACAAAACCAGTCCCCCATATGCCACAAATCAGGCCTTTTTTGGTTGCACACTGTTAAAATCTTTTCAGAACCTCCAAATAGAAAGCTTAACAGC
>NW_022103909.1:13532402-13540517 GCF_000313985.2 Echinops telfairi | reverse complement strand
AACCCCCATCTTGACTTGAATTTCCATTAAGGTTCACTTATCACTCTGTAGGAGTATCTTGTGATTTGGGGTGGCCTTAACACAATGTTGTGTTGCAGCTGAATGATATTTTTCCTCTCCTCCTATCTGGAAAAACTGATCCCTGCTGAAGTGAGGTCTCCTCGGTCCAAGTGGTTTTTAAAATGGACATATAAAGGGGATGATATATGGTTTATAGGCACTAGGTAGGCCCTCTACCTGGTTGCTTGGGGGATTAGAAGGTTACATGACCTGAGAGCAGAAGTCTGCCTTTGTCTTGATGTTGGTCTTTATAGTAGTAGACTCCTACAATATTTGTCCCTTGATGAATGACTAACTTCACTAAACATAATGGTTTCCAGGTCTATCTGCATCATGAGGTGTGCTGTGTTTTTGGGATTGATAGTATTCTATTACGTGTACATTCCAGTTTCTTTATCCATTATTCTACTGATGGGCATTTGGGCTGTCTCCAGCTTCTTGCTATTGTGAACTGAGTTGCAACAAACATGAGAGAGCATATGTCTGTTCATATTCTGCCTCTTTTTTTAAAAACCGTTTTATTGGCACTTCATCCATGTATGATAAAATGTAATAGTTCAGCCATATCAGGAGCAGTTGTATGATTTTTAGTGCAATCAATTTTAGAACATTTTCTTTTTTCCCCATACTGATTGTTATTTATGTAATTTTTTTTCAATTTTGGCAAAAATGTACACAGCAAAACATCCACCAATTCAATAACTTCTACATGTGTAACTCAGTGCCACTGATTACACTTTTCATGTTGTACGACCATTATTATTACTCTCCAAACTGTTCCACCACCATTAAAATGAACTCAATGCCCCCTAAACAAAAACTCTTCCTTCTTCACCCATGCTAACCATAGGTCAAGTCTGGTTTCTTTTTTCAGTAGTTTCTTGATATAATATCCACATATCATACGCTTCCATAGTTAGCCCGCTTCTTAAAGGGTTGTATGTACATCCTCACAGTCAGCTCTAATGTACCCCCTCCCCTCCCACATCTACTGATTGCTCCCCAAGTCCCCTCCCCCTGACCCCTCCTCCACTCCCCAATAAACTATTGTATCAGGGTTGTCTCAATGCATTCACTCCTGTGCTTCCTAAACCAGGAGACCTAACAGAAATAACAAAAACAAAACAGAGAGAAGAAAATAATAATAATATAAGGATAAAAATAGAGTAAGCAAGAAAAATCTACCAATAATATTTTAAAAGCCAAAGAAGAAATTTCTTTCTTGGGACAATTGAGAAATATTTGAACATAGAGCAAAATTCAGATTGGGTCAAGGGAAAGGTCAACTGACCAAGTATGATGTCTCTTATTTCCTTGGTGTATGTGCTCATCAGAGGCACTGGTGGGTCAAATGCTGTTTGTATTGCCAGTTGCTTTAAGTAGTGCCGTATCAATTTCCACAATGGTTGTACACCAGCAGTGTTTAAGAGTTCTTATCTCCACATACTTTCCAGCATTTGTTGTTCTGTTTTATTTTTTCATAGGCTCTTGTGGGAGAGATTGTAACACTTTATAAGAGATGAAAGCCTCCTCTTTCTCCCATGGCACAACTAGTGGTTTCAAACTGCTGGGTAGCTACACAACTCATAACCAGTATGCCGGTATGGGCCCCTGACTCTGCCTTCTAGGGAATGTTATCACTGTAGGCAATATTCAAAATGGCAGCTAAAGCCATATGTCACTCCATGGCTGAGTATTAGCTGCGTAGGAATGTGTGGAATAGCAGAGAACATGGAACCCAAGATCTAAGACAGCAAAGACTTTTTGTTTTTTAAAATCATTTTATTGGGGGCTCATACAACTCTTATCACAATCCATGCATATATCCATTGTGTCAAGCACATTTGTACATTTGTTGCCATCATCAATCTCAAAACATTTTCTTTCTACTTGAGCTCTTGGTATCAGCTCCTCATTTTTCCCCTCCCTCCCTCATGAATCCTTGATAATTTATAAATTATTGTTATTTTTTTCATGTCTTATACTGTCCAATGTCTCCCTTCACTCACTTTTCTGTTGTCCATCCCCCAGGGAGAGGGTTATATGTAGTTCATTGTAATCAGTTTCCTCTTTCACCCCTACCTTCTGTTTTTGCTCTCATATCCTCAGTGCTTAGATCTAATCCCTAACTATTTTTTTGAATAAATATTTAAAAGAAACAATAAATAGGTGATTTGGAGAGAAACTGAATTCAAAAATCGAGCCCATTGGTCTATAAAATTAGACTGTTTTGAAGAAGTACGTGCCAAATGTATGTTCAGTCTCTATTCTCATCTCAAATTTAAGAGGATGAGGAAGAGATTTGGGGATGAACCAAAATGAGAAAGATGTTGGGTGTAAGTCAAGAAAAGGGTTCTTTAATAATGAAGTTCCAGTCTTGAGACTAGTGAGATTCAGGGAAGTTTTGGCTGCTGCAACTATAGTTTGGCAGAAAAACAAAGCATCACAGAAAAACATCTGTTTACCCAGAGGGTCCATCTTCCTGTGTGCACTGCTTGGATTCTATTGATTGCAGAAGCAAGATTGGTATTTCCACTTGGTTTCATTTTCCCTGCACACACTTCAGAAGACTACCTTTCCCTGCTTCCCGAGCAGATAAATGAGCCCATTTAACAGAGTAATAGTTGAGGAATACAAATGGAAGTAGTAGTACTTACTGACCACCAGCATCTATGTGGTTGTCCACACTCTCCCTCCCTCCCGCTGACATGCTGGGAAGTAACGAATGACAACATGGTGAGCTGCACACTGGCAGGAGGCCAGCTTGGAGACTTACTTCGTGGAGAAGAGCTGTGCAGCCGAGATTGCCCACGCTAGGCTCTCTGTGACCAAGAAGCAAACCTTTATAGTGGTACCCCTCCAAGATTTGACATTTGTCTATTGCAGCCCATTGCCTTCCCAGTGAAGAAATCGGTCCTCTGCGTTGGGCATGCTAGGGAAACATCAACTGTAGAGCATTAACTCAGGGGCTGATAGTCAAGGCCAGAGAGATGGAGACTTATATTTTGAGGGCACAACTTGGTAAAATTGTTGCTTGCACCAAGTTTCGAGTTAGACAAGGTGTCGGCAGCCCTCAGGAAAGAATAAACACCAGATCCATCGTTATGTGTGTTGGTTTTATTAGCTGTGCTTCGGGAAAATTCACAGGAAAGAGGTGGTTGTAGGAAAGAATAGATGGTTTCCAAGGAAAATGATAAGGATTAAAGAAATTGCAAACATTCAGCTAATTGCAGGGTATCAGCTTACTGTGACTCAAGATGAAATTTATTCGTTTATATGTGCATGTGGTATTCCTAGTGATGTGTCATCCCTCAATTGGCCTCAGATAAGTCAAATTATAAGAAAGTGACATGGGGAAAAATAGAAGGTTGGGTACTCTGTTAGTCTGGGCAGACTAGAGAAACAAATTCATAGACATTCATATGTATATAAGAAAGATGTTTATATACAGTAGCAATTTAATATTGAGAAAACATCCCAGTCAAGTCCAGATCAAGTCCATAAGTCCAATATTATTCCATATGTCTGATACCAACCTATAAAGTCCTCTTCAGACTCATAAAACACATGCAATGACGAATGTAGAATGACCACAGGCCAGTGGGTAGAAAGTGTTTGGATCCAGTGGCCTTGTGAGAATCTCAGCGCTGTCAGGGTCTCCACGTGGCTTCTCTAGCACCCAAGGATGAATCAGGGTAGGTCCATGTGGCTTCTCCTCAGGGATGTCTTGCAAGAGTCAGCCTTGTCAGTAGAGAGAGAAATATTTCCCGTCTCCAAGCAGGAAAATACAGGAGTTCCCAGAATTCTCACAAGGTCATGCCCACACAGAGCCCTCATTGGATATATCTTATTTGACAGACCAGACTCCACCCCTTCTCTCGTAATTCTCTCAAATTGACACCAGATTATGTAACTACCACAGGTACTGAACTCTCATTTAGAAATCGTAGACTCAAAAACTGTACAGTCTCTAAAACGAATACACTCTATCAAGTACTAACTCTGGCAAAGGGAGAATATTGGACTTCTCAGACTTTGCACCTGGGGCTATGGAGAGCAATGGAATGTATGCTATAACCGTAAAGAGAGCAGAATTCAGTATAACTCTGAAACATACTAATGTCTTCTTGTTTCTCACTGCTATTGGCTCAATGCTGGCTCATAGTGACTGTAACTGACTCAGAGACTGTAACTGTTGATGGAAGTAGAAAGCCCAGTCTTTCTCCAGAGGAGCTGATGGTGGTTTCGAACTGTCAACCATGAGGATCACAGCCCAAAGCATAACCACTAAACTATATCATTTGAAATTATTAGTGATAATTGAATTATTCTGGCAGAAATAATGTAGCACTTCTAAGAGAAAACAGAAGCATCTTTGGCTCACAGATTATTATCTTTAAAGTCACTGACAATGGTCTTGTGTTGCCTTCTATAGACTTTCCATGTTAGTCTAGTAGAATATCATTTACTAGCTGTGAACATCAACTGTCTTTGCAACATAGATCATGGAACATATGATATTTTCTTTTGCTAGAAATTGTCATTGAGTCTTCGTGTTGTTGCCTTCTAGTTGAAATTTCCTTCCTTTTGTGTTATTGCTGCTGTTCTTGTTCCAACATTGAGATGTCCTTTTGGGATTTTTCCCATCCACTTGGCTCACCTCAAGTGTTCTAAGCCCACTAGCAGCCGTGGCATGCAGTTTGATAGGGACTGAGAAGGAAGGGATTGCTGACGTACTGTAGATCAGAGAGATTTGTTTATTTATTCATTTTTATTAGATTTTATCAAGTGCACGCATGGAATTTGTTCCCAAAGTAATGAGGCACTTATAACTCTGTTATACCATTAATCAGAGAGTCTATCTAGCATTCTCTTTGACTGATTTGAATGTAACTTTAGTTGCATGTGTGTCTTCTTAGCTTGACATGAACTTCATGTTTTTTAGTAGCTAATTTTTGGATACAATTTGGAATTTCTTTTTTTTGGTCTCTCTGTTGTCAAGAATGGATAAATCTTTAACAATAGAGAACTACTACAATATCTACTGGAATCTTCTGAGTTCTTTTACTAGCCAACACTATGAGGGAAATCACAGTACAGACTTCATAGTCTTATTTGTAATCAAAGTATCACCATCAATATTTAGAATGAAAAAAAGCACATTGTATTTGTGATGGTTTGTGTATGTGAATATGAAAGAAAGAAATCAGCCCTAAAAATCTGGTTTTATAAAAACTCTAAATTCCTTCTTGTGTTTTTCATGGCTGTCTCTCTTTCTGTGTGTGCCTACACAGCGCGGAAACAAAGAGGTACGTTTTTGGTGTGTAGTCAAAGAGCTTTTCCTGTATTTGTAAAACATACTGTATTGGTTGTTTTCAATTTATTTTAAAATGTGCGAGTACTTTGTTTTGCATTCCATATTTCATATGCTAAGAGTAAATTTTTGTTGTTAAAGTTAACACTAGAAGTCATATAAAAATACTGGCACTAGGAGTTAACATTTATTGAATGCCTACTGTGTGCCAAACCTTTGATTCGTCTACAAAGTGCATGTCATTGGGCTATCATGAAGCCCATTTTACAGCTAGGTAAATTGATAACAAGTGAGGTAATTAATTGCTTGATATTGTGCCATCAAATCTGTGTGAACTAATAACTAGCTAAAGTATGGAAAAAATGCGCAGACATACACAAAGCGCCTCCACAGCCATCAAGTTAATTCTACTCACAGTGATCTATAGGACACGGTAGAAGTAGCCCTGGGGGGTTTCCACATGGCAGCTCCTCACCAGAGTAGAGAGCCTCAGCTTTCTCCAGAGGCACGGCTGGTGGTTTCACTGTTGACCTTGTGCTATGCAGCCCAACGCTTAAGGCTAGGTTTTTTTCCACTGAAGTTTATTTCATAAGATTTTCTGTTGCAGTTTTCAAAGGTTTAACGTATAAAGGTTAATGCTGAGGTCCTTGATGGGTCAATGTTTCCCAAAGTGGATGATATTGCCCTTTTTAGGGTGCTGGAATGACTCGAGGGGGCTGCAAAAGTTGATGGCTACACTTTATCCTGGATTACGGAGTTTTTCATTGCCGGGGTAGGGGGGATGGGGGGAGGGCACTGGTTTATTTATTTATTTTCTGGAAAAGGGCCAAACAGGTTTGGGGACTTATTTACAGGATTACCTTACTGCTTTCAAATCAAACCTGATGCATGGCGACTACAGGACAGAGGTGAACTGCCTCTGTGGGGATCTGCGATTGTGACTCTTTATAATCGTAGAACATCTTGTCTTTCTCCACTGGAACAGCTGGTGTTTTTGGATTGGCCTGCTTGGTTTAGCAGCCCAATGCCTAACTCACTAGCCCCCAGGTTTTGATGACTTTCAGGAGGTGAGGTTAAAGTGATAATGCTTTCAGTGAAATGAAAGAACAAAGGAAAGTCAAAGAATGCCTCTTTGTAAAAGCACAGCATTATAGAGCCTTTATCCCCCTTTGTGTAGTAAAGAACTAGAAACAGGATGCTCCTTAGAAGTGAAGATGGTGAGACTTTGCCTCCCTTACTTCGAATAAGTCAGAAAGGAACAAGTGTTAGAAAAGGATACTGTACTTGGTGCAATTAGAGTCAGTGTAAATGAAGGAATTCCTTAGTGAGACAGAGTAACGCAATGGCCGTTATAAGGAACTCAAACATTCCAACATCATGGAGTGGCTACGAGTCAGATCCCACTTAAGGCAACAACTAACATTAGCAATAATGAAGGGCATTTTCCGTTTGAATCTTAGATCATGCAGTTGTCAGCCTGAAGCTTTACCCACTGTGGCACCTATGCACCTTAGAATAGACTATCCCCAAATAATTGTTCAATAGGTCTTGTTAAGTGCAGACCAGGAGCTTCTCGTTTGCAAGGTATGGTTTTAATTGTTACCATGCTCAGGCACATTAGTAGTTTGATGATGTTCAGCCTGGAAAAGTTTTTAAGATCTTAATGAAATTATAAAGGATTTGTGATTGACTATCATGTCGAGTATTTTGACTTGCTATTTACGTCAAATTGCCACTCCCATTCTTCTTGTTTCAGTTTAACCAACTTTCTCTTGACCATTTTGTATAACCTCTGTTTTTTATTTGCTTTAAAAAAAAATAAGTAAATTTTCCTGTTTGCATTATTTCCATGCACAATATCTTCAATGATAAAATTTGCAATTGGCTGCTAACTCAGATTGGTAGTTTGAACTCACCCAGCTGCTGCGTGGAAGAATAGCTCACCACCCATCATATTCCAGCCCAGAAAACCCTACGGAGCAGATACACTCGGAAACACTTCAAGTGGCCATGAATTGGGGACCAAGTCAATGTTAGTTGACAACAGTAACACCAGTATCTATCTTCAGTAGTTAAGTTTTCCATAAGCAAGTTTGGAGAAGCATGTAAAATCTATAGACAAATATGCATATTTAGATGGGTAGCTATTGATTATAGAACTTCCAGTATCTTCCATACATGTTAATTAAACAAGATAATGGGTTGAAAAGATATTTGTCTGATTTGAGTATATAAGAAAATTTCAATCATGTGATAGAAATAATTGTGATTTAGTGTCAGGTTTGTCTCATACCAAAGAAGTAAAGTGCTTGATGATTTTGAGTAACCCCTTGTTTCTGTATACTTTGAAAGAATCACTAGAATTTGCAAATTGGAATATCAGTTTGCTGAGATTTATAGTATAAACATATGTGCATAAGCTATGATACTTAGTTTTAAGAAATTGTACTATCTGTTTTTCCTATGGAGACTATTTTAATTTGAAACAAAATGTTCCAATGTAGAAAACAGTTGCCTTTTTCTATACAAAATCTACAGACACAATCTTGCATACATATTTACTTCAAATAAGCGTTTAGCACCATTACTTAATTAACTGATTAATTAATGAAATAAAAGTATTTAGTATTATCCATGCTGTAAATTAGAAGACAGTCATCTAGATTGAACTACTATGGAGACAGAAAGACTGAATTTTATATATATATATATATATATATAAAAAGACTGAATTTTATATA
>NW_022103909.1:13529336-13531751 GCF_000313985.2 Echinops telfairi | reverse complement strand
AGAGAAAACTAAATTGACAGTGTCCACTGAGTACTTAGAAGAAGCAATTTTTCTCAAAACTCCATTGCACTGTGTCTGTGAAAGTCAGAAAGATGTGATTTTTCAATCTCTTTGTGTTTATATTTGTAACACAAGCACTATTTCTATGGAGATAATCTCAGTTTCAAATTTAGAAACTTTATTATGTAATACTATGAGACTGAATGGAATTTAACACTCTAATTCTTTAAAAATTCTAAATAATAAAGTATACATCCATTCTTCATTTATTGACATGTCTAGGTTCCAAAGACCAGGGCGTTATGTGAAAATTGGTGTGGGAAAGTGGAGGAGGACCATAACAGATAAAAAATGGAGGACAACAACATTACATAACTCCAAATCACATCGTTACCTAAACATATCAAACCTCTGGGAGTCATGGCCCACCTAAAGTGATGTATAGCCTTCACCGCCACAGCCAGTGTTACCTTCACTCCAAGCCTCATTGTGCATGACAGCCAGACGTGCTTGGTTAAAGTGCAGACGAGTCACAGAGCAGATTGTACATGAGACGGCTCGACTGGCTGCGACAATGGGCTCTAAAGAAAGAAGTGTGAGGACAGCGCAGGGCTGAGTCGTGTTCTCTGCTGCTGCACAGAGGGTCACTGTGAGTCACAGTTGGCCTGAGAGCACCTAACAAAAACAAGATCTTTTACTGCTGTGAATATGAAATGTTGGATAGTAAAATGGTGAGGAAAAGATACAATATTCTTTTATTTTCCTGTAATAGAATCTCCACCCACAGCCCCACAGAATTGGTATTAGACCTGTTCCTTCAGTCAAATCCTGCATTTGGCAATGCATGGTCAGAGGTTCAAACCTACCGACTACTCCTCAAAAGAAAGACAGGCCTGTCTGCTCCTGTAAAGATTTATAAACCTTCCGAAACACTATATAGTGTCACTGTGAGTTGAAATGGACTCATTTGCAGTGGGGCAGGCATTTGGTTTTATTTTATCTAATTTTACCATAATCGCCTGAGGTATACCCAACCCAAACCAAACACTGGGATCAAGTCCATTCCACTCCATAGTGACTCTATACGACAGAGTGGAACTGTCCCTTTAGGTCCCTGAGGATGTAAACTTTTAAGGGTGCAAGAGGGTTGTTCTCCCAAGGAATGGCTGATGTGTTTGAACTGCTGACCTTAGGTTAGCAGCCCTGAAAAGCAAAACCAGTAAGGCTTACATATGTACAAAACAAAATAAAAAACAAAACAAACCCTGATGACTGTCAATTAGATGCTGACTCACAGCCACCCTATAGGACAGGGTAGGAGGGGCTGCCCCTGTTTGCTTCTGAGTCATTGTCTTTATGGAGTAGAAAGACCTATCTCTTTCCTGCAGAGTTGCTTATGATTTCAAACTGTTGACTTATGGTCCATGAGTAACCATTGACCATATCAGCTCAGTGAGCAACCACCAAGTCACCAGGACTCCTATGTATATTGATGGAGAAGTTTATATCAAAGAAATGGCTCACACAATTGTAGAGGCAGCCAAGTTCCAAATCTGTGGGTTGGATGTCAAGCTAGCGACTTTTCTTGACTTCTTAGCAGCAGAGATGGATAATCCTAAAGTTGACAGGTCAGATGGCAGACTTGTGAGGGTAGAGGTAACTGAATCCAAGGTGGGCAGGCTGCTGCTGATTCCTAGAGTGATAGGCAATATGACAGCCCCCTGGCTCAAGCCCAAAGAAGTGGAGATTGGAGGACAAGGCAGATGGGAATCCAGATGCAGCAGAAATCAAGCTGCGTTTCCACAGCATCCACTTATATTGGAATTAGGCCAGAAGCACAAGGGGGCTTGCTTTCATTTGATTGGATCAGGGCTGTGACCTGAGTACCAATGTTGCTTCCAACTTTAGTCTTCTTAATACTACTTGACTGCTCATAGCAGATCCCATTTTGGGGATGATCAAATTGTATTAGATCACATCCTAGGTCATTAACTCACTGCCATCTAGTCAATTCTAACTCATATAGACTCTATCAAGTAGGGTAGGTTTCCGAATAACTGCCCCTGTGGGTTTCAAATTGCAGACTTTGCGGTTAGCAACCCCACACTTAGACCAGGTATGCTACCAATCTCACTGCTAGGTGTTAACTGCCAAGCCACTGAGAATCCTGGCCCAGCCAAGTTGAAACAAAACGTAATTATTACTGAGTAGGCTCACTGGCTCAGACTGGTGACCTTTCCATTGCTTTTAGTATATGTGCTGCTGAAGCGAGCACCCTTTTCATTGCTTTTCGGCCAGTCCGTACATGAGTGAAGAAATAAATGCAGGTAAAAACTCCACTACCCTTGGTACAATTTCTGTACTGTATTGATATTTCTTCTCGGAACTCTTCTTGTGATGGCCTCCAGAAGTCTT
>NW_022103909.1:13526711-13528233 GCF_000313985.2 Echinops telfairi | reverse complement strand
ATGTGATAAGATAGGCCACCTGTTTTCATGGTGTTAAGGGTGGTGGTTGTTCACAAATAGGCTTCCCTGGAGACATCATTCTTCCTCAGTAATAGTTTTCCCCTGATTATGGACTGGAAAAGTATAGAATTATTTTTCTGGACTTTATTTGGATTTACTGAGTCATTTTTGCTATTTTTAATGGTAATTTAAATAGTTTACTGGAAGGTGATATGATGGAAAATCCCGTTATCCGCTGGACCCCTCCCCAGCTTTGCTACAGAGCAATGAGTCGTGGCTTCACTATTTGTCCACAGTGGTGGAGGTGGGTCAGGTCTAGCACTGAGAATTTCTGATCCCATGAAAGCAACCTGAAAAGTCAGGGTGCGGGCGTTAATTCGAGAGCAGCTGTCTAATCGTACAGAGGCCCTTTTCGACAGACTCGCGCTCTGCTTGCAGTTGACTTAAATATATTTTTAAAATTTGAAAAACAGTGATATTTTAGTGGGCCTAAGTGAGTTATTTAAATATCTCTATGTATTATTTCTGTGCCTTTCAACTTAGACACAATCATTTTGCCAGATTCTACATGACTATTTTGAAACCATTCACAAGTGTGTTATGAAATGCTATGTGAAAGCCACACACACACTTAAGCACAAACCTACTGGGGAACTGCTGGTGGAGGGACAGGTGTCCACACCGACGTTCTTGGGCTTTGATGTAGTTCTGTGTAAGTGAGCCGTGGTGGAGTATTAGTTTTGTAATAAAACAGACATGAGCTGATGCTAAAAGAGTTTCACCTGATCCTCACTAGGGGGTGGGAAAGAAGGAACGTGTATACTTTTGCTTTTCTTGATTGACCTGTCCTGACTTCACAGGGTGAAAAGCTCTCTTCTTTGTTTCCAGACGGTAGAAAAGGGTGTGGTCATCAGATATATGTCATCAAGGTCTATAATTTGGCAGTGCATGTACCCTGTTTCCCCCAAAATAAGACAGTGTCTTATATTAATTTTTGCTCCCAAAGATGCGTTAGGTCTTATTTTCAGGGGATATCTTATTTTTCCATAAAGAAGAATATGGTACACATTTATTATTGAACAACAAAAAAAGGAAATTTATTACCTGTATATGGTATGGTAGTAATTATCACAAACCAGCATAACCAGACAAACTGTGAATCCTACAGTATCAGGAATTTCTTGTTACTTCCATTACTTCCATGTGCAACAACCTATGGTACATTTACTCATAATCTATGGCACATTTACTCGCACGTCCTGTCTGCTCCGGCTGCACTGCAGCCAACAGTGAGCTGCACGGCAGCGCCTGCCGCTATGGTCCAGTCTAGAGTTACGGTATCCTGTTTCCCCGAAAGTAAGACATCCCCTGAAAATAAGACCTACTTACAGTTTTTCCTCTTGCTGAAATATAAGGCATCCCCCCCCCTCCATAAGACCTGCCCCCAAATAAGGCCCCCCAAAGCTACCATAACTCTGGACTCTGGAGCGTAGTGGGGGCGCCACCGCGCAGCTCACTGTTG
>NW_022103909.1:13522562-13525288 GCF_000313985.2 Echinops telfairi | reverse complement strand
AAAAACTCTTGTGGGAAGAAAAATTAGATTGCAATTTCATCTGACAAGTTCAGGGATCTCACTGGATGGACAGTTTGCTTAATGGCGGCTTCTGGCTTTCTGGGATGAGAAGCTGTCACATAGGACCTCATAGCACACACGTTAGAGGTTCACGTCATGTATGTCTTGATGAAATATAATAATCATGTTGACAGAAACTCAAAGGACAAGTTTTTGGGGTTTTTTTCCCTTGGTTTCTCTTTCTTTGTTATATCAAAGTATCCTTTACAAATTGATTGGCTCCTCGCTGTATTTTCCAGCTCATTATATCTCCAGAAAGCAGAGATGGTCATTTAACCCTATGACAGATGGAGACAGCGTGCCTCCACCTTTACAGATGAAATGCTACTAAGCACATGCCAGTGGATCTGAACTTACTGCTAGATGGAGGAAGGGTGCATTCCTAGCCCTGCTCAGGCCCCAGCTTTGAAGCCAGCCACCACTCTGTGTAAATGACCCCACTAACCTGCACCGGCCGGGGTTAGGAGGTTACTTAAACACACAGCACTTTATAAACCATTAAAAACGCCTTTCAGAGCATTAGTCTCCCTGCATTCGTCAGGTTCTGCCTGATCAATTATAAAGTACGAAGTAAGGAATACTAGTTGTAAGGTGAGCACAATGAAATTTTGTTCAGACACTTACTAAATTAAAAATAAGTATTAAACCATTTGTTGACAATTGCAGTAATAATTTAAGCACTGACACCTTCTCCCTTGATACATTCATGAGTTGTTGTATTCCTTCTGCAACTAGCTATATACTTCCTAGGACAATTAGTAAACAACCAAGCAAATAAGTTGAAAACATTGTGGATTCAAAAATCTGCCTTTTTACAATAGTAACATTTTATGTAGAATATTAAACTAAGGAAGACAAATAGTTATGTTTCCATGAATCCTATGTATTCTAACTAGAGCCACTAATGCAGAATGCTTAGAAGTGCTGGGCAGAAGAGATCATGGCTGTGTTCCCATGTATTCACTGTGCTTGATGAAATTATGTCAGACTCGACTCATATTATTGGATAAGCATGTGGGCCCCCAAATGCTGGGCCTTCCCTTTAATCAAGAGAGGTTAGAAAATTAGATTTGTATATAAACCCTCCAAATTTGAAAATATTGGTGCAAAAATTTCATAGATTTGCATTGGCCAAACAAAATATGACAGGGCTTCAAGCATTCATGGAAACTTTAAAAGATGGCAATTTTTTCCATAGACTTTTTGAAGTCCCCTCATTTCTGTAAGGTGTGAGGGGACATTTAGCTCACAGGCCACCAGATTGCAACTTCTGTTTTAATGCATAAATATGTAGAAACTTGAAGTTTGTGTACTCAAAAAATATTGATTTATCCAACTTGAACATAGCGAAGTGACACTTAAGGAATTATAATTTCAATTTCAAATATGTATTTTTACATTTTTACTCATTCATTATTGAACGTTAGAAAACCCAAATTAAAGCCTTATGAGATAAAACATAAGTTAGCAACTTCACCATTTATATTAACTTCAGGGAAAATAAAATGTGGGCTGATTTGAATGAATTAATTTGAGTTTTCAAAAGCAATCCAATTAAATTCCCATTAGTACCCAGATGATACGACACTGAAGAGGCTATTGAAGTGCACTTCCTTGAAGTTGTTTATAATCTAGTGGTTGAGAAAGACTAGCTTTAATGTAAAGCAGATAAAAGCAGATGCATAAATGTCATGAGAAAGGACATTTCTCCCCTCTGTGCCTTCCATATAGCACAAAGAAAGGCAAGACTGATACTTTGCAGCGGTTCACAGGTCAAGGGAGGCACCCTGAAGAGTGTGGCTCTGCAGATGTTTATGGGAGGCCACACTGAAGAAGTGGGAGCGAGGAAGGATCAAACTGTTGAAAAGGCGGGAGACGATCTGGCATGCCCAGAAGTGGAGTGAGAGGCTACCTTGGAACAGAATTAGTCTATAGATGTCTAGAGAAGGCAGACATGCATCTAAGGGATTTTGATAGTTATTATAGCTATTATAGAACAGGCGTCCTCAAACTTTTTAAACGGGGCCAGTTCACGGTCCCTCAGACCCATTGGAGGGCAGGACTATAGTTTAAAAAAAAAAACTATGAACAAATTCCTATGCACACTGCACATATATTTTGAAGTAAAATAACAAATGAGGCAAAAATAGCAGGCGGGCCGGATAAATGTCCTCGGCGGGCCGCATGTGGCCCGCGGGCCCTAGTTTGAGGATGCCTGTTATAAAGAATGCTAGTGCATCATGAAACATGGATTAGAGATTGAAAGGAGAAATATGCTAGTAGGCAATTTCCTTAGTGTAGGCAAGAAAAAAAACGAGAACTTGAACTGGTGCGGGGAAAATGGGAATTTAAAGAGGGGGATGGATTTTGGCATTATTGGATTTAAAGTCCAGAGGGGTTGTTTTTGTTTTCATGGTGGGGGTGAGGGCATTACGCATTCTGACCAGCACCACAGGTGCAATGAAATGACTGACATCTTAATTTTTCTTTGCACTCTCAATTCACCATTCTCTTTGAATTTCAAACGAAGAACAACCAAGGTAAAGGAAGAGGTGAAAAGAGACTGGGGTTTTGGATTACTTCACATAGTTAACTACACTTTTTAGCTTCTAGGTCGGAATTTGCTTGCAAATGAGAACAGAAAATCTAGAAAATATTTTTTTAAA
>NW_022103909.1:13520815-13522127 GCF_000313985.2 Echinops telfairi | reverse complement strand
ATTCTTGACATCGAGGCCCTCTTACAGAAGCTTCTTGGGGAAAATGAACACAAAGACATACCAAATGGACAAAATATACCACCCATCAGTAGAGGACTGTGTCGATGAATTATTCATAATAATCTTAAAGAAATTTAGAGACATTCAGAATGAATATCTATAAATCATATCCTTATGTTTCATTCATATGATTCTCACTTCACTGTGTTTATTACTATAGGTATTCAAAGTAACTTTCAATTAAAGTGCTTCACAATTGAATTGCTAGTAATGTGTTGTTTTCCAACGTGTGCTAAAATACTGTCACTTAATGTCCTTGGAATAAAACTGTCAAGCGTTCTGTCCCATCACTTTGGAAAGGGTGTAACGACGCCAGGAAATTAAATGCTTGCTTTATCTACTATGGTCAAGTTATGCACCAAAAATTAATTAAGAACTGTTATGGATTAAATTATACCCCCACTAAGTATGTTCAAATCCTAACCCCAACACCTGTGGATGTAATCCACTTGGGAATAAAATTGTCTTTGTTAATCTTAATGAGGCCATGTCAGTTTATCATGTGCTCTGAAACCCACATACTTTTGAGGTACAAAAAGAGCAGATAAGCAAGCACAAATGGATCAGAAGATAGTCACTCCGTGGAGATTTCCAAGGACTTCAGAGAAGCTGAGACAAGAATAACTCCCCAGAGGGGACACTGAGCTTTCCTTTAGAGATGGTACCCTGCATTTCAGACTTCTAGCCCCTACACTATGGGAAGATAAAATTCTCTTTGCTAATCCTGTTCCCTTGTAGTGGTTCTGTTCTAGAAGCACTAACAAATTAAGGCAAGTGCCTACTAGTTAAAAAGTGTTGCATACTATTATTTATATTGAAAGCCGCATAGGGTTTTAAAATATGACAAAAGAAACATCAACTATGCCATTTTTAAGAATGTTGACAATTTATGAAGATTTGAAAACTCAATCTCTTACAATTTTATATTTTCTGCTGATTCAGGCATCAGCAGGTATACTGGAGAGGCCAGAGGAGTGAGAAGGAAAGGTTGCATAATTTAAGATTGGGGACATTATATACATGTATTTTCTAAACGATGAGAGATTAAAAGCTTCCAGACGAAAAGATCTTATGTGATGTTTTTGAACTTATAACCAACAACATTTTTTCAAAATGTCAATATCTTTATAAATCATATCCTTATAGGAAGCAACTCTTAGGAAGCAACTCTTTTATTTATCTTTATAAATCATAGCATTATAGGAAGCAACTCTTTTATTTATCTTTATAAATCATAGCATTATAGGAAGCA
>NW_022103909.1:13503971-13520551 GCF_000313985.2 Echinops telfairi | reverse complement strand
AACATCTGACAGATTTTGAGTTGGTTCCTGATTTCTTTTTTGAGAGATCGTTTCTAAATACTGGTTTCTCGTTATCTGTATCATCAATATAATGGGAATGTGATTTTCACAAGTGCATCCAAGGATCCCACAAGGCCCTGCCTCAGAGGCCGTAAGGGATGCCATAGCCACTGCTTGTCAGCATCAAATTGAACAGTAAAAAGCTGAAGTCTAAATTTTGGAGGGGCACTAGTTGAAAGTAACAGTGGGCCAACTCATCCACACTTCAGTTGTCTCATCCACAGACTGCCAGCAGGTGGTCTATTTTGTATAAATTGCCTAGATGTTATAATGAAGACAGTGAAAACATTTTTTTTAATTACTCAAACTGGCCTCCACATCATCTAATTGCTGGCTGCTCTGCTCATTCTCTTTAGAGTATATGATCCAAAGCTCTCATTCTGTTCTTTATATAGCAAAGATAAATGATATCAGGGCTTAGCATCTGGAGTCATGAAATAGTTTTTTGGTTTATTTTGTTGCATATCTAAAATTTGCATTTCAGTTTAGCAAATTGATCCCGTCGATTATTGAAGTCAAACTGTTTTAAGAGTTAATTCTATGCTACAATTTGGAATAAAAAGAATGCTTAGTGTTGCTCCTGAGTCATTTTAGAGCGACTCTGCAAATCCTTCCATTGCTGCTGTTGTCAGGTGCCTTTGAGTGTGTTCTGACTTAGAGTGACCGTACATAGTACAATAGAACAATTACTAGCTAGTCCCACACCATCGCTATCATTTTAGGTTTAAATCCATTGTTGCTGTCGCTCTAGTACTCTGTCTCATTGAGGATAAAATACGATGCCCTTATCCAAAGATTGGTCGCTCCAGATAACATAGTCAAAGTACATGAGACAAAATCTCGCTGTGTTTGTATCTAAGGGGCATTATGGCTGTACTTCTGCCATGACATATTTATGATCAAATACATCAATTCTTGTAAGGTGCTAAAAAATACCATAGTGAGGCAAACTTTAGGACTCAAAGTAAAATATTTACTTTTTAATAAAGAGGTCTTTTCAGTAGGCTTCCCTGTCTGGGTTGACTAGAGAAACAAATACAGACACTCATATGTGTATAAGAAAGAGTTTTTTTATCAAAGAGCAATTTTATATTGAGAAAACATCCCAGCCCACTCCATCTAGTTCATATGTCTTACATTAGCCCATATTTCCAATATTAGTCCATAAATTCTTCTTCAGGCTCATGCAGCGCATGCAGTGTTGCCAAATGCAGGAAGATCATAAGCCAGTGGGTGAAAAGCCTTGTGGACCCCGTGGCTGTAGAAGCATCTCCAGGGCTCTGGTTGCCATCATCGAGGCTCCAGGTGGCTTGTTACCAGGAAGGTGAAGCAGGGAGAGAGAGAGACTGTGTGTCCCGCCTCCAAGGAGGAAGGGGGAGGTCTCAGAATCCTCATGATTACACCACACCCACAAAGAGACATCTTCAGGACGTGACCTGACTGACAGGTTAGACTCCACTGCTGCTTTTTATTTATCAAGTTGACATGAAATTATGTAACTACCACACTGCCCCAATGCAATAAGTCCTTTAATTCTTGACTGCTGTTTCTCTGAGATGGAATCAACTGGATGGAAGTGAGCTGCGGTGAGTAACGGAGTAGCCACTCCTGGTTACTAACTTTCTTAACATAGCCTGTCATCTTAGAATGCTTGATCACCATACAGATCGAATAAGGATGGAGAAAGGATACAACCTGACACATACCTTTCCTGGTTTCCCTTCTTTTGTTCATGTAACTACTTGGTCTGCCTACAGGTTCTGCATGAACACGTGGAAGTGTTCTGGACTTTCCATTCTTCAGAATGTTATCCTTAGTTGGTGTTGATCCACACAGTTGATTAGGCCCTTGCATAGTCTTGAAACCACAGGTACATATAGATCTAGTATTTTCTGCTTGTAGCCAAGAACCAGCTGACCTCTGCAGAACCCTCTTTCCATGACCTCTTCTGAATCTGACTTGAGTGTCTGGCCCTTCCCTGTAGATGGATTGCTACAGTCACTTTGAATTACCTTCAGTAAAATTTTAACTTGTGTGTGATCATAGTGATATTTTAAATTAATCTTTAAATCCTGTTGATCACCTTACAGTGAAATAGGCACGAGTACAGAGTTCTTCTAATCCGTTTGTTCGGTAGCTGTCTTCAAATTTATTATCGTGTTTACAAGGTTACATCCATTTTTTGAAACATCTCAATTGGTAGTTTACCAATTGCTAGTGACTTGGTTTGGGCCAATGCTTTCAAGTGCACTTGGACTTCTTCCTTCATTGCCATTGGTTCTTTATCATATGCTACCTCCTAAAATGGTTGAATGCCAACCAATTCACTTTTGTACAGTAATGGTGTATATTCTTCCCATTTTCTTTTGATGCTTCCTCCATTTTTCAGAATTGTGCCCGGAGAATCCTTTAATGTTAAAAAGTAAGCCTTGACTTTTCACTTCTTTTGACTTGATAAATGTTGAGCATGTGATTCCCTTTTGTTTTCCAATTCCAAGTCCTTGCACATTTCATTATAATACTTTGTCTTCTTAAGCTTCCTTTTGAAATTTTATGTTTAGCTCTTCTATTTCATCATATCTCCCTTCTCCCCCCATTGTCATCTCGTGGATTCTGGCTCCTAAGGACCCTATAGAACACAGAAGTATTGTCCTCGTAGAGTTTCTGAGATGTAAATCCTTATGGGAACAGATAACTTCATGCTTCTCCTGCCGAGAAGCTGTGGGTTTAAGCTTCCAGTTGTGGTTAGCAACCCAGTGCTAACCATTTCCAGCGTCTGTTTTCTTCCTTTAGGTTTAGTTATTTTATGTTCGAGTCTCTTCTGACATCCTTTTTGTTTTTTTCTTTCTTGTCATTTTAATGATCTTTTTATTTCCACGTGTATGTTGTCCTCAATGCCATTGCACGACTTGTCTGGTCTTTAGTCATTAATATTTATTCGTGTGTCAAATCTATTCTTGAACTAGCCTATAATTCTGCTGGGATATATCCAAGTGTACTTCCACTCTCAGGGATTTCTTTTAATTTTCTTCCGTGTCAAGTGGCATATGAGCAATCCACGGGCTTTTCCACAGTCAGCTCCTGACTTTCTTCTACCAAACTCAGGTGTTGTGTTTCTACGTGATCTCTCTAGCTGTGTATCCAGTAAGGACCGCTTGTAGAGGTGCCATTTACAATGCTGAGAAAGCGATTTGCAATAAATCAGTCTTTAGTTTTACATATGATATAACTAATCAAAATGGCCACTATCAGCCCATTTCCATTCATTAATGGCTAGGATTCTGATCTTTATGCCATCCATTTCATGTCTTATATAGCTTTTGATTTTTCTGGATTCTTAATCTGTACATTCCACCTTACATTATTTGTGGGTGTTGGCAGATTTTTCTTCTCATTTTGAGTTATGCCATATTAGCAAATGAAATTATGAAAGCTTTGCTCCATTTGTATTAGTAAGTCTGACCCTGTTTTGAGGAAGCCATTTTTCCCAGTCATATTTTGAGAGGCTTTCAGCTTTGCAGCCTTTGAAGCTCCTCATAAGTTGTCCACTGTCTAATTTTTCTGAAGTAGACTGTGAGATCCTCCTTCTTTGCCTGTCAGTCTGGACACTCTCCTGACTGTCCTTTATGGGTGACCTGGCGGGCATTGAAATGCCAGTGGCATGCCTTTCAGCATCATAACAACACATAAGCCATCTTAGTACAACAAAGTGAGAGACAACTTGTGGGAATATTTCTAATAGAGACTGTATATAAGATTATGTGGACATCTGTGCAATTATTGAAGATTTCTTTGAATCGAGTTCAGTATTTCATTTTAACATGTATTGGTCATTTTAAATATAAATTTTGGCTTTTCTTATGCCAAATCCAATATTGCAGACTTAGATATTATACACTTTAACCTGTTGTTGAAATGATCTTTCACATAAATAGAATTTTTCTTAGTATATACTGAAAATGTTCAAATGAGTATAATTTTTTTTGTTTTAATAATTATTATTCCTATTTTTTGCCTGTAGTTTTCTCTAGTTTAAGTCTATCAGTCAAGTGTTTTAGAAGAGGAACTTCTTATTGCTGTTGTGTTGTTAGGTGCTTGTGTTAGGGAGTTAGATGTTTTATATCAACTTGAGTTTTTATGAAAGTGTAGGGGTGGAGTCAAACCTGTCAATCAAGTCACAATCTGCCGGCACCTCCTTCATGTCATAAGCTCTTTGAGTAAGACCAAGGGAAGCAGACAATCTCTCTCTTTCTGTCTCTTTGCCTTCCTGCTTGCTGGGATTCTGCCACTGCCTTGAGAGCTGGTGATGCCCTCCTTGCTTACACCATCCTTGAATCCACATGACTGCACCCTGTGAGCGTCCTGCATCCTGCATCATCGCATGTAGCTGCATGAGTCTGAAGAGGGACTTATGGGCTAGTATCAGACATATGAACTTGAGTTGAACTGGGCTGGGATGTCTCCTTGATATATAATTACTTCTTGATATAAAGCTCTTTCTTATACATAGATAAGGACCACTGGATTTGTTTCTCTAGACAACCCAACCTAACACACTGCTATTAAGTTGGTTCTGACACATAGCAACCCTAAGTGCAACAACGAAACACTTCCCAGTCCTTGGCTCTTCTCACAATTGTGTTATGTTTGAGCCTGTGGTTGCCGTCACTGTGCCAATCATCTCATCGAGTGTTTTCTTCTGTGTTTGCTGCCCTTCTACTTTGCCAAACAAGATGTTCCTTTCCAAGAACTGGTCTCTCCTGATCATGTGTCCAAAGTACATGAGATGAAGTCTTTCCATCTAAGAAACATTGCTTCTAAGGAACATTCTGGCTGTACTTAATCCAAGACAGATGTTTGTCCTAGTACTGGCAATGAGGAGCCCTGGTTGAGTAGTGGTTACAAGTTGGGCTGTGATCTGCAAAGCCAGCAATTTGAAACCACCAGCCTTCTCTGAAAGAGAAAGATGGGCTTTCTGCTTTAGCAAGGAGTTGCAGTCTGATTCACAGAGGCAGTGCTACTCTGTCTTCTAGGGTCACTACGAGTCAGCACGGACTCAATGACAGTGAGCTTTGGGTGCTTTCACTATTCTTTGGTAGCACTATAATTCAAATACATACATTATTCTCCAGTCTTCCTTACTCATTGTCCAAGTTTAATAGGCATATGAGATGATGGAAAATACCATGGCTTGGGTTAGGTGCACCTTAAGTTCTCCATGGCCCTTAACACTTTAAAGAATTCTTTACCCAGTGCATTACTTCGTTTGATTTCTTGGCTACTTTCCATGAGAATTGGTTGTGGATTCAAGCAAGATGAAATCCTTGACAACTTCAATCTTTTTTTGCCATTTATCATGAGGTTGTGTATTCATCCAGTAGTGAGAATTTTTGTTTTCTTTACATTACGTGGTAATGCACACAGAAAGCCGAAATCCTTGTCTTCATCAACACGTGCTTCAAGCCTCCTCACTTTCAGGAAGCAAGGTTATGTCATCCGAGAACTGCAAGTTGTTAAGCCTCCATCCATCGTGATGCCGCGTCCATATGATATCTTGTATCTGATTGAGCTCCAGGGAAACTTAAGGTTTTTATTAGCTTTAAAAGCTATTTTCACATGGTATCTTATTTACAAGGAAGTTCTGGTAATCCTTAAAATTATGATTTATATGTATTTTTGTTGGTTTGTTTGTGTTTTGTTGTCTGTCCGTAGCCCTGGTGGCATAGTTGTTATGTATTGGGATGCTAACCACAAAGTCAACAGTTTGAAACCACCAGCAACTCCATGGGAGAAAGACAAGGCTTTCTACTCTCATCAAGAGTTACAATCTTGAAAGTGCACAGAGGAAGTTCTGCTCTGTCCTATAGCATCACTATGAGTCAAAATCAACTTGCTATCTGTGAGTTTTTGACTGAGTTTTCCTTTCTGACTTTCGTAATTTCTTTTACTTTAATTTTGTTTCTTGCTTTACCAAACTGTCCAGCACATAAAAGCACCAGTTAAAAAACAACTTCCAAAAATCTTTTTGAGGTTAGAGAGTGGGGGACACCTGCTGCCAGTCTCTACTGAGGCAGAGTTGGTTACATGGTCTTGGCATGTGCCCTGCTAAGTATTGCACTCGGTATTGCCATGGTTTGGGGACTAAATAAAACTGGCAGAAACATTTTACTTATGCTAAGTTTGGGGCTTCTCATTTTCACCTAATTGCAGTGCTTGTCGGGACTAAGTGCTTTTGTCATATCTGACAAGATCCTTTCCAGTGTTTACCTTCCTGCTTGTTCCGTCTTCCGTTACTTAATTGACTTCTGCCTCTTGCTTTTGGTTGGCTCAAAAATACTCACTACTTTTTGAGTGTACAGGGAATAAATTTTCCTATATCTGCCATCTGTTTGTTTGCCTCTACATTTTTCTTGCAACCTCTGGTAAATCATACGTGGAATGGAAAGCTCAGATTTTAAGTAATATTTTCAGTTTCAACCATTTGACCACTTCATTACTTCTTTTGTGGGGCATAACTTCTTAGGTTGCAAAATAAATTTCTGATAACTGGGTTGGGTTTGTTCATTCTGTTACTATAGTGAAAAATTTCAACTTTCAAAATTAAGTGTAGTCTTTTGCTTATCCAGGAAAATGTTAGGTGTCAGAATGTCTTAAGTTCATGATAATAAACTTCAATCAACACTGACTCCATGGCAGTGAGTTTGTTTTGTTGTTTTATTTTTAATATATCATAGATTTAACACTTCTTAAATATTCTACATAGGATTGCGTAACCTCATACTTAATTCAAACAGAAGAATATTGTTTCTATTTATAGCACAATACATGAAGTAGAGATTTCCCACTAAGAGAATATATCTCTATGATTAACACAATGAAAGTCTTTGATGTACCCACTTCGGACCCTGAGCTGGCACATTCACTCAAGCATCCATTCCATCACCTCCCCCATCCCAAATTCCAGAAGACCTTCTTTCCCCAATCCTGACATCTAACTTGAAATTTCATATAATTCCCCATTATTGTCAACTAAACAACCCCACAGCATCTTAAATTTCTTACATCTTAAAATGAACTTTGGATTTCCAACTCCTTTCTCTTGGTTGTTTCCCATCTCACTAATTGCCATCCTCATTTGCTGAGGTCCAACCCTTAGACTCACCCTTGTTGTCTTTTCTCATAGCTCACAGCAGCACATCCTGTTAGCTTTCTTTCACAGTATATGCAGACAAAAACTTCATTTCACTACCTCTACCAAGCCACAGTATCTCTCTTGTGCGGCAATAACCTTCTAACTTGTCACATTTCTTGTTTTTCCCCAGTACCATGTCTTCTCTATATTGTAGTCAGATCAGGATTCTCTTCTGCTCAAAATTTCTCAAGTGAGTACTCACCTCTCCAGTAAAACAGATAATCTCTTAGCTTGACCTTCATTTTATATTGGACTCTGATCAGATAGATGTCTCCTTATTGATGAGATCTTCCTAGATTAGCCTACCTAAACTAGTGTTGTCACTTCCCACCTCGGACACTGGAAGAAAGTTACTTGGTCATCTCACTGGAAGAGATCCTTGTTTGTACCCATTCCAAAGAAGGTGACCCAACAGAATGTTCAAATTATAGAACAATATCATTAATATTATGTATAAGTAAAATTTTGTTGAAGATCATCCAACAACAGTTGCAGCAGAAATTGGTAGGGAACCGCCAGAGTTTCATGCTGGATTCAGAAAAGGATGTGGAACAGTTGTATGAGCCCCTAATAAAATGTTTTTTAAAAAAAATTCCGATACTTGATATAAAAAAAAAAAAAAGAAAAGAAAAGGATGTGGAACAAGGGAGGTCATTGCTGGCATATGGATCTTAGCTGAAAGCAAGGGATACTAGAAAGATGCTCACTTGTGTTTTATTTGCTATGCCAAGGCATGAGACCCTGGGATTCATAACAAACTACGGATGACCTGAGAAGAATAGGAGTTACAGAACACTTCATCGTGATCATGTAGAAACTACATGGAGAAAGAGGCAGTTGTGTGAACAGAATTAAGGGAATACTACATGGTTTAAATTCAGGCGAATGTGAGCAACAGGATTGTTCTTCTTACCATAGTTATTCAGTCTGTATGCTGAGCAAATCATCAGAGAAGCTGGTTTATATGACGAAGGATTATTAAACTAATATGCAGATGACAACCTTGCCCGCTGAAAGGACAGGGACTTGAAGTACTCACTGATGAAGATCAAGAACTACAACCTTTAGAATGATTACACCTCAACGTCAAGAAAACAAGAATCCTCACAACTGGACCAATAGGTAACTTCATGATAAAGGGAGAAAAGGTTAAAGTTGCCAAAAATTTAATCTTGCTTGAATTCACAATCAATGCTCATGGAAGCAGCAGTCAAGAAATCAAATAGCACAATGTCCTGAGTAAAGACTTCTTTAAAGTCTTGAAGAGCAAGGATATTACTAAGGACTAAGGCAACCTTGACCCAAGTCATGGTATTTTCTATTGTCTCAGAAACTGTACACTGAATAGGAAGACCACAGAAGAAGGGGGGATATATTTGAATCATAGGATTGGCCAAGGACATTGGATTTGAAAGGATCATGAACCACAAAAAGAACAAACAGATCCTGGAAGTTCACCCGGAGTACTCCTTGGAGATGAGGATGGTGAGACGGTATCTCATGTACTTTGGGCGTGTCGTCAGGAGAGACCAGTCCCTGGAGAAGGACATCATTGGGAAAGCGGAGGGGAGGCAAAAAGGAGGAAGGCCCTCATGAGCTGGACTGATAAGTGGCTGCAGCAATGGTGAGGATGGCAGACGGGCCGCCGTTCGTTCTGCTGCTATGAGTTCAAGCCGCCTTGACTGGACCTAAACTAACAACAGGCTCAAGCTAAGATTTTTTAAAGATTCGGGCTTGAATTAAGATTATTAGGACATTTTTACAGTCATTTAGAATTTCAGCTGCAGAAAGAACTGGCATCGGTCCATGTGCAAAGAGTTACAGATGTGAAAGTTACCGGGCTGTTGTTTTAGGCAGTCAGGGTGAAACAGGAAATGAGCTGCCTGGAAATGGATGGAGGCATGCTAGTGGTTGCAGGTTCTCTTCAGCTTAAAGTGATATGTACAAGTCATATTGTCTAGAAGATTAGCAACTTTTTGTCGTCGTTTGGGTGTTTTTGCTTTTTTTTTTGCAGTTGCAAATAATAATGCAAGTGAGGAAAGTTAACAGTATATCAGTGTTCTTTGGGAGCCATTTTGATAACATTTCAGTATTAGACTGGACAACACCCCCGTGTGCTAGAAAAAAACTTGGAGCCTAAGTCGTCTTATATGGTATCAAGTTTTTCTGTAATGGAGTCAGAAATCTCCTGGTAATTTAGATTTCATCACTCTCTGCAGGCAGTATGCATTTTATGAATTGCAGATGATGTGCTGAAAACAGGAACTTAGTGAAAATGGCAAGAAACGTAACATTTTAATTGCTTGCAATGAAAGAGTTTACACAGCATGCAATATTTGAGCTCCATAAGTAAGAAAGCAATAGATGGCAAAGGATGACATATTTTTTTCTCCTGCCCAGGAAAAACAGTGTGAAATTGGGAGTTTGGAATGGCAGTAATTAATCTTTATGGTGGACTGTCAAAATAAAAGCTCAGGTCATTTGTGTTAATGATTGCAGTGTGCAGTTTTTGACATTTACCGTGAGCTCTAACATATTTCCTGTATAACAATTAGCTCAAAATGCAAACATCTGGGAAGCGGACTGCCTATATTCTTAGCAGAAATGTGCAGATGAAAAAAAAGTGTGACATTGAACGTTACCTTAGTGTAAATAATTGCTTTATAGAAACATTTACAAAATAAATTAAAACACAGATAATTTAAATAGTGTAAGGAACTCTCCCCAGAGCAATTTATATAATGCTGTAAGCAAACACAACCTGGATATCATAATAATATGCATTTGTTAATAAACCAGAAAGCATTTAGATGTCAAGGTCATGATATGTACCACATGTACATTGTTTGTAGTCAGATTCAGAGGGTTTTGTTGCTCGATATGTATATGTAATTTAATTTCTTGAAAGCAAAAACTTCTGGATGATTACCAAACAAAAATGCCATGCAATCTTATGAACATTTATGATCAACACACATTCACCTACGTATACACCAATTTCAAGAATGGATGATCATCTTAGAAGGCTCAATGCCTGAGTATGCATTTATGTATAAAGAAAGGTACCCTGCAAGGTGATATTCCACAAAAAGTGCAGCTACATTGTTAGCATGGTAGATACCAAGCACGCTTCATGAGTAATTCAATGAGAAAAATTCCTGTGTTGGGAGTGGCTTATAAAGACTTTATGTAACATATAAAAATGGAAGGAATACATTTGTATATGGGAACTGGCACACTCCTTGAATGCCCCTGGCAATATAGCCATGTATTGGTATAAAACCTGTTTTCTGGCTTTATCAAGGAAGTAAGGAAATTAGGGGATGAATGGAGCTAAATGAATGGTTTTGAATCTGGAGAGAAGCCAGTACTAAGGGGACAGGAACATAACTTCAATGCCTTGAACACATTCTTTCTTGATAATCCATGTTGTTTTAGCCTCAGTTATTCAAGAAGCTTAGCAGTGGATTCACCGTCATCCAAGAAGGCGTTGCAGGAGATTTGCTGGGCCCTCAGGTAGTAGGCAATGCTCCTTAGTGCTTAAGTCTTCTCACTTGTTGATAGTTGCTGTTGACTTAGGACTAACTAACTTTCAATAACGGGAAGAGGAAACAGATTCTTCCAAAGTGCAATGTTTGTCCGTGGCACGTAGATATGTAGATGTGGTTCAATTTCCCCATAGTTTCTCCTTCAAGAAGAGTTGTGAAATGGAAGCCTTGTGTAATTACAGTTCTAGTAAGACTGGATCTTCACACAGATTCTTCTAGGTGGTATAGACAATTCAGAAAAATATGTAGACTAACTTATATATATTTACCCTTGACGTAGGTGTTTAGACCAATTATTTTAAAGTACTTTACAAAACTTCCTGCTAAGTACCTTAAATCCATAACATTAAAATTTTTTCTTTTGATACTTTGGGTTCATTCCATGGTCTAGCAGAGATGAGCAGCTGGTTTTCAGTAGAATAGTATGTGGGATTGTTACAAGTAGCTTTTAGCCATTTTCTCTCTTCCTCTCCTTGCCCATACCTTTTTTTAGTAAACCTAAAATATCTGTTTAAATTTGCATGTTTTTTGTTCTTTGTGGCTATCAAATTGATTCTAATGCATAGTGACCCCATGTGACAGACTAAAATTGGGACTTTCTAAGCTGTAATCATTCAAGGAGCACATCATCCTGTATTTTCTCCTGGTGAAACAATGGGTGTTTGAACCATCAACCTTCTGGTTAGAAGCCTAGTATTTGACCATTACATCATGACCAAAAAAGAAAAAGACACCAAATACACTGCCATCAAGTCAATTTTGACTCTTAGCGACCCTATAGGATAGGGTACACCTGCCCCTGTGAGTTTCTGACACTGCAACACTTAAGGGGAGTAGAAAGCCTCATTTTTCCCCTGCAGAGTGGTTGGTGCTTTCGAACTGCCCGATGCATAACCATATCCCTACTGTGTCAGGCAGGGTTCTGTACAGAAACAAAACCAGGACTTAGTCCACACAGCAGTACAGAGAGCTCAGTTCAACTCACTTTCATGGAATAGTTAATATACTGGAAGTCCTTCAACTCATGTAGGCTGCTGGGTCCAAGGTCAAGGAAGCAGACAGTGGAGTCTTCCCTCAGGCAAGGCAGGCAGAGTCTACCTGAAGGCAGCAAACAGCAGGATGGGTCATCAACAGTCAGTAGCTTGGGAGCTTAGCTAAGTAGGCCCAGATGGGATATTGAGCTCTCAAGCAATGCAAGGTGACAGTATCCACCAGCCTCAAGCTCATGTGATGTACACACCAGCAGTGTGATGAAGCAGGTCTTAAAGAAGCCTCAAGCTCTAGTGACACAATCCATTGGGTTGGCTTGGCCCACAGGTAGTGTAGCACACAGGTTGAGGCAGAGAACTAACTAAAGCAGCAGCACAATGTCCTATCACCAGAAAATAAAAGAGTGGGAGGCAGGCCTTGCAGAGCCATTTATCTCTTTGTCCTCCAATCAAACTGTGACCTGATTAATCGTACATGTTTCTGTTGGCCAGGTTGGCACAATAAACCTAACTGTCTCACCTACCATGGCTCCTATTACATCACCACAGCTCCTTTAAAGTGTGCATGGAACACACTAACAAGAAATATGTTGTTTTTACCACTCATATTGCTTTCTTTTCATATACATGATAAATTACTCAAGAATTTATTATTCTCCCTCTTGAGCCATTCATGCTTGTTAGTCAATTACAGTATAGTTTGATACATTAAAACATTCATAAAATTTAATAAAAATTAAATTTAGTTTATATTTAATATAAACTTTATAGTACTACCACTTTGAACACTCTTTGATGAGTTCTTTAAAAGTTTAAGATATATTTACTGTATGATAATGAAATTCTACTTCTAGTTATTCACTACAAAGAAATAAGTAGGAGCTCTTTTAACAAAAGCAAACACTTGAAATAACTTAAGTGGTCAACAGGCAAATTGCTAAACGCATTTTGGAATATCCATAAATGAAATACTGCTAAGCATTTTTTAAATGAACGATTGCAAAGGCAACTCAGAAACATACTAAGTGAAATAAGGCAGATGCAAAAATTTCATTTATTTGCAACACTTAAGCAAAATCAATAGTGATAAAAGTGAACTTTGATTGGATTGTTTTGGGTTTCAGATCTGGGGAGGATTTACTACACAGGAGCATATAGAAAGTATTTGAGGTACTGAGAAAAGATTGTTTTATTATGGTGGTGCTTACAGAAGTATGCACATTTGTCAGCATTCATCAAACTATCCATAACTTAAAATGGGTATGGAATGAAAATGAAAACTTATTAAAATTGATTTAAAAATAAAAAATGAATATTGAGTGTGAAAACAATAAGTATGAGGTGAAATAGATGTTCCATATGAAATGTAGGGGATAACACATTAAAGAGAAAGGCCTGGAATTGCTTTGAATTAAAATGGTATTAAATTAAGATAAAGTTTGGAGTCACCATTTCTCTTACATGGCTGAAGAGATCAAAAGCAACAAACATTTATTATTTAGCACTGTAACTACATTATGCTAAGAGTTTTATATTAATAATGCAATTTGATCTTTCCTAAGTCCAATGAAGTAGATAACCTTTCAGACCACTCAAGGTCATATAGCTAATGAGATTTAGGATTTGAATATGACTGACTGAAAACCATAAATGCTCACCAATGATACTTTTCTAAATCTCTCTTATAAATTCTTATATCATTGTGGAAAAACTCCTATTTAGGGCAGTTTAAATAAGACAGATGAAAAGCATGCAGCAAACTAGAGCAGCCCATGATGGTGGTGGCCCGATGTGATGTCGGTTCAGAGTAATAGCAATGCTATCGGGAAGAGTAGAGCTCTATAGTTTTGTAGGCTGTAATATTTTTTTATCTCTTTTTTCAACAACATAAATGGAAACTATACCCATGGATTTCACCAGATGGAACACAAAGAATATCTATGGTGAGAGATACTGGAGAAGCTCTCAATAATATCCGCCAAAACAAGACCAAGGGCCGACTGTGGAACAGCCCATATGCCTGAACCATATGAAGCAGAATATGCCGTAAAGCTTGGAGGGAGGCGTATTAACAACCTGCAATATGCAGAAAATGTGTTTGCTTGTTGAAATCCAGGAGTATTTGAAGCACTTTCTGATCAATGACTGCAGCATGCACTATGGGTTGCAACTCACTGTAAAGAAAACCAAAACTGGATAGATAGATAACATCAGGAAAAATAGAAATATGTATGAAATTGTCAAGGATTAATTTTGCTTGGATCCACTGTCAATTCTCTTGGAAGCAGCACTCAAGAAAGCTAATAATGTCTTGTACTGGGCAATCGGCTACCTAAAACCTCTTTAAAATATTGAAATGTAGGAATGTCACTACAAGACCAAAGATGTGCCTGGCCGGAGGGGTGGTATTTTCAATCACCTCATATACGTCTAGAGGAGCCCTCTGGTGGAGTAGTGGTGACAAGTTGGGCTGCAATCCACATGGTCAGCAGTTTGAACCCACTAGCCGTTCTTGAGAAAGACTAGGCTTTCTAGTCCCCTAAACAGTTGCAGTTTTGGAAATTCAGAGGAGGTTGCTATCAGTCAGCATCGCATCACTGGCAGTGAATAGTAGTCGTCATGTACATGTGAAAAGTTGTACAATGCATAAGGAAGTCCATAGAAGAATCGGTGTGTTTGACTTCTGGTGTTAATGAGGAGTACTGACTGTACCATGGACTATCAGAAGAACACACATATCGGTCATGAAAGAAGTATAGCCAGAGAGCTCCTTAGAATCAAGGAGGGCCAGTACTTCGGGCAGGGAACACACAGGACCGGTCTGTAAAAGATCGGCATGCTGGGTAATCTAGAGGGTCGGTGAAAAGGGGGGAAGATTCTTGATGAGATGGATGGACACGATTACTGCAGCATGGGCTCAGAGGACCCCATGGTGCTGATGATGGAGCACTAGGCGGCCTATTGTTCTCTTAAACAGGGGTGGGTAGGCGTCAGAACTGATTGGCAGTACCTAACCACGACGTTACTGATTTAGTTCGGTTTTCATCTCTTTGGTTTAGGCATTATAAAAGTAGTTTTGTGGTGCAACACTTTAGAATGATGAATTCAGATTTATGTATTTGCTTATTGAGATAAGACAGAATGGGAAGGGTCAGAAGGACAAAATGGCAAGGGAAGAGATAGAGCCAGTCTCCAAAAAAAAAAGGCATACAGATACAAACCCACAGAATGATGCAATACCCCTATTAAGAAAAAACAAGAAATACAGAAAAAGGAAAAGGCTCGCAAATGTACATCCTCACAAGATAGCTCCACAGGCTAACCTTTAGAAATACCAGAATTTTGTTTCTTGTGGTAGATGAGGCTACTTATGTTAGATGCAGTTAGGTTAAGGGCTGGATTTTCTCCTTTCAAATGGTTTGTACTTAACTATTTATTAGGATTCAGGTGTAAATTTGCAGAGCCAATCCATGTTCCGTTCCACAATGCACAGACATTTTGTTTCGTGACACGGACTGTACGCCCCACTGGGGACTAGCTCTCTTCCACTTCTCCCTGGGTTTCTGTTCCTTTTCCTCGGGCTGGTTCTGCGCTGGCTCATGGAATGCAAAAGTAGCATCCTCAACTTGGGCAAGGCTCCTGATGGAGTTCTCAGACGACCTTTCTGCAGACTGTAAGCATGTTGTTGAAAAGAACCGTCAATAGATAACAGAGACACAGAAAATGATTATTAGACTTTAAAGTTAAAAATACAAAATTAAAAAGTGAATATGCTGTCCAAACTGATTACTTTTATCTTAAGGAATTATTTCCCAAATTTAGCCTAGAGAGTTTTTTTTTTTAAGCTAATCAGCTTAGTCTTAGCTCCCTTCTGATGTCTTTATCAGTAATTATTTTACTTATAGGATTATAAATTCTATTTATTTTAAAAGTAAGTCTACAGAAATCGAAGAGCTATATATATATATATATATGTTTCGGATAAGGCTCAAAGACATCTGACCTTGAAGGAACAACATAGAATCTCATTTTGTTTTAATTTTCGAATACTGCTGGCTAACCAGTTTGTTTAGAATCATGGAACTATCTTTGGACCTATTTGTATATTTGATAATAAGAAAGAATCAAATATATTTGACATTAAACATGCAGAGAGTAATTAGGCTCACATTTTAAAAGTGAGATTTCTCAAACAGTATACCCCCTCGAACACTGAGTGATATATTTAGAAATGTTTGTTTTGTGTTTATTTGTAGAGTGGGAAGAACAGCATTTTTTTATGCCTGGTTTTCTTGAGATGTTTAGTATACTTACAGCATGACAAGAGGGTTTCAGGGGAGGGGGAACCACTTTAGAACAAGTGTATAAAAAGTTTAGTCTGGATTATCTCTTAAACAGATGCTAAGTATTATGTTCTGGGTGGTCTCAGATGAAACAAGCTAGCCATTTGGAGTGGAATTGTGTCATAGTTTATTTTACGTTTTTTTTAGTTTATTTTACTTTGAAGAAAAGACAAACTAAATAAATATTTAAGGACATACAGAATGTAACAGATCAAAGTTTTGACTCCAGTTGTACAAGAATTCATATTGTGCTTTCATATATATATATATTATGTCTACTAATAATTATCCTGAGGTAATTATTTGTCCACATAACATTCTTATATATATATATAACATTGTTTTATATATATATATAACAATATACACATATATTTATATACATACATATATATGTATAACAATATACATATATATTTATACATATGTAAATATATATAATTATATA
>NW_022103909.1:13499766-13503824 GCF_000313985.2 Echinops telfairi | reverse complement strand
TTATGTGGACAAATAATTACCTCAGGATAATTATTAGTAGACATAATTCTTCATCACAAAATATTATCTACTAGATTATTAGCGAGTAGGAAGGGGAGTCAAGCATAATAGTTCCATCAAGATCTTGAATCGAGGATGTGTTACTACATCCCTGTTCATTATGGTTGGGTAAAGTAATAGGAGGAAGCAACAAAAATCATTCCTGAGCTTGTCCAGCCTTCCCTGGGTCTGTTCCATTCTGTATTTCCACCAGTGTTCCTACTGCTCCACCAGAAACAAAGGAACTTGGGAGCTCTGCTCATTTACCACAAAATGGTCCTCCACAGTCTAAAGGTTTTCATTTTGGATTTTTTTTAATGAGCTTCTGTTACAAATCTTTTTATGAATGTAGTGCCCTAAGCATAAGAACACAATAAGAGATGCACTCTTTAGGAACTTCTGAGTTAGCGAGAGAGATGAAAAATAATAATAATAATAAAGCAAATGCCATATGTTAGAATATGTGTCATTTGTATGGGTCAGGCTGGTAGTTCAAACCCACGAGCTATTTCACAGGGAAAGGGGTGAGGCTTCTGTTCCTGGAAAGAGTTACAGCCCTCGACCCTACCGGTGCTGACCAGACCATAGTGGAGATGTGTCAGAGTTCTATAGAGGAGGTAGAACTTGTTATTTTTGAAGGGTGAAATTGCTGGTGATTAATAATCATTCTTGAGTACAACTGAAGATGTGTTCACTGAAAGAAGACACATAAAAGAAAATTAGTTCGGAGAGTCAATACCAATTGCTTAGATGATCTAAAACAAAGTGAATTTGGAGAAACATGAGCATTAGAACGAGGATAGCAGAGACGTTAACTTGCATACCAGCTCCAATTAGGAGTACCTGCTCTAAGGTTTCCATGGATGATCTTTAAGTTTCTTCCAGATTCTGGAAGGAAACCAATTAGTTATTGATGTCTGTTTTGGATTCGAGACTACAGAAATACATGTTATGAACTTCTAATGTCTGATTGAAATGAAATTATCTTCCTTTGACAAGGTATCCTTTACATATGCCAGATTATTTAGTAGTTAACTCTCACGTAAGATCAACTTGTGTAAAACATATAAAAGGCAAAGGATGAAGAGTTGTCTGGATTTTTAGAAGTAAATGCAACATAAATTTTAATGATTAACATATAAGTCAGTAGAGTTTCTATTTTTTTTCAATTTGTATGCTTCTTATTTTAAATTTGAGTTTTTATCTGTCAACTATTTTATTTTATTTTTTTAATAATCATTTTATTAGGGGCTCATATAACTCTTCACAATCCTTACATACATCATTTGTGTCCAGCACATTAGTACATATGTTGCCATCATCATTCTCACAACACCTGCTTTCTACTTGAGCCCTTGGTGTCAGCCCTTCTGCAAGGGTATGTCCAATTTCCCCCAGATAGGCCCTGGGTCTCCACTCTGAACTCCCCCTCATTCACTATCAGGCATCAAAGACAAAAAAAAAAAAAATCATAGCACTGTGAATGAAAGTTTCTATTTTTAGTCTAAATCCTGAAGTAGGGATTAAAAAGTAAAATGTATATACTTCATCATCTTCATTCTAAACCAAAACCCAAACCAATTTGATTCTGACTTTTAGCCACCTTACACAGGGTTTCCCAGACAGTACATCTTTATAGGAACAGACAGCCTCCTCTTTTTCCCGTGAAATGATTTGTGGGTTTGAACCAGCCACCTTGCTTTTAGCAACCCGACAGTTAACCTACTGTGCAATCAGGGCCCCAGAAGCCATAGAGTCTAGACTTTATTAAACTCTACATAGAGTTAGGAGATTATCTCACGTGGGTTCTATAGTTGTGTCTGTTTTCTGTGTAAGAAAAATCGTGGAAAGCTTTAATTTAATCACTTTATTTACTCTTCAAAATTATTATGGATTCTTTTGATGGGGCCCAATAGCAAAAAGATTGTGTGTATGTACTATTATTTATATATATATATATGCCAGTTAAAAGTATTGTTGCTAGCATTCCAGTTCACACATGCACTGGTTTACTTCAAACAAAGAGGCTTGAACATGACTGTGATCACTGGCTGGCTCAGTATCATACTTGTCTTCGTCTCGTTGGCTTGCCAAGTATAAAGGTCCAATCTAAACAGTGCCTTTCCAGCCAAAATGCTGGACCAGTTAAATTGAAGGTAAAGAGATTGGCTTGCGGGGGGATGTAAGGGGGGGGTGTCATTTTCCAAACAGGTGATCTTGATACATTTCCTCTAAGGACGCAGGATGATCACAGGGCTCATTAGGAAGTGGTGCTAAGGAAATTGAGTGAGAGACCACAAAGGTTTGCTGAGTTTGGGGTTTGTTCCTCCCACCACCACCACCCCCCTAAATCAGGACACTGTATTACCTTATTGCTTGAGGGTAACAAGGACTGTTCTATTTTATGGGGAAATCTTACCCCAACCACCCATAAAGCCCCGGTCTTGCCTGTTCAGACATCTTTTTGTTCCCCAATCTGCAAGAACATTGAAAATGAGCGCGATCTGAGCCCCTCAAGAATGTGAAACTGCTACTGCGATGGGGTGTCGACCTAAGAGTGTAGAATTCCTAGGAAATGGTGAGCGAGATGGAGACACGGCAGCCAGAACTATAGAGATCTAGTTGAAGGACGAACCAGGAAATGATAGCTTTCTATTTTGATATTTTTGTTCAGTAAAAGGTTTCTATGATTTGGGGGCAATAATTTTTCACTTAGCCTCATATATTGAGACATATAAAATTAATCATTCAGCCACGCCATCTCTTTGAAATATACTACCATAGCCTCTTTATTGAAATATATCCTATTACATAAAGTTAATTTTTGAACCATGGACATAGATTTTTTTAATGTACCTGTATAGCCTATCTTAATTGAATTGTATCTTACATTGTTTCAGAAAAATTGAAAATCGAATCTATCAGGTAAAACAAAATGTTATGAAAGCATTATCATTCATACTAGTTTTTATCCTTATTAAGCTTAGAAACTAATTATTCATAATATACATTAAAATATTTATATTCATAATTCTCTATTTTATAGTATATGTAGCATATTCCTCCCTTTCTCTCATAATAATAATAGTTTCATCTGGATCTGTCAAAATGCTTTTATATCTGTAGTCCTGGTCTAATTTTGATTATAAGTCAAGCTTATAGCTAAAGGAATTAATCTCTCTCCTAAAAGTATACACATTTGATCTAACATTTCAATCCTTTAAATTCTCCGAACTATTTAAATCTCAAAAAGTACAGTAAAGAATATAAGCATATTTCAAATACCCCAATTTTAGAAAGGGTAAAAACTAAGTTTTATCATTTCATGATTAGATAACTACTGAAGGCCATTTGATATAATGACTTATGTTTTAAAAGAGTGATAATAAGATAATTAATTTAATTGGCAGAACTAATGATAATAGCTAATTGTTCAAATTGATTGTCTACTTATAAAAGTAAGCCTCAACTTGAACTCATGAATATTTACAGTTTATAAAGTGACTACTAATTGGTTTATAAAATCATCATATAAAAAGTGCCATATTAATAGGAACGATTAACAGACTTATATTCATTATATACTCTTGGAAATTTACTTATTGCCTCTGAAATAGATTTTATTGTCAGATTCTTATTATGTATACGGTCGTTTGTAGTAGTTCAAAAAATCCATTAGAGGGCAACATCATATTACTCTGAAGCTGAAAGGACAGGACACGGAATTGCCCTGACTTTCTGAGACAGTTTTAGAAATGGGCTTCAGAAAATGAATTGTTTAGTTTTATTATTCCTTTTTGAAAGTTTTGTTTTTCTGAATCATAAACCTTTAGATGAATTTTAAGTTCATTTTTTAAAATTAGAGTTATAAAAGAATACTAGCTTAAGTTTTTATTTTGCAAGCAATTTTTTTTTAATTGGATGTAAATTCATAGTACAGTAAATGCCCTCAAGTTTTATTTTAAAATATATTTCCCACACGTTAAAATGGAAAAATATTCTTTTAAAAAGCAAGCAGA
>NW_022103909.1:13487268-13499629 GCF_000313985.2 Echinops telfairi | reverse complement strand
ACTCATACTCAGTTTTTAACTCAAGATATACATATCAGTTTTAAGAATACATTTTAAGTCATATAATAGTCATTACCATCTAGTTGATTCTGATATATCAATACCTTATATAGGGTTTCTGAGGCTATAGATCCTTTCTAGAGCAGACAGCCTCCTCTATCCCCCAAGGAGCAGCTAGTGGGTTTGAATGTCTGACCTTGTGCTCATCAGTCCACCACTTACCAAACAGCACCACCAATGCTCTGTAAGTCATGTAATAAGCATGAGCTTATAAAATTTAATGAACCTTTATGCTTTGCTTAATTCAAGTGTGATTAAGAGTGAGTATGTTTTGCATATAGATTTATTTTAAGAACTGCTGTGTGTTAAAGTGGAGGGATGGAGAGATCTATTCCCAAGCCTGTCTCCAATCTTATGCATTGAACAATAAATCAGATATTTAAAGAAAACACAAGGCATTAAAGAATTGTGTTGTTATTGTTCTAAGTTGCAGTAGAGTCAGCTCTGGTTCATGCCACCCTTTATGTAACAGAACGAGATGTTGCCCCCGCCTGTGTCGTTGTCATGATTGTGGCGATGAAGTCCATTGGGAGTTTTGGTGGGGGTCGTTTTTCACCAGAACTACTCTGCGTTGGCTTTTGCCAGCTCTTTGTGTACAGGTCCCTGCTGACTGGGTCAAGGACAAGCACGTGACCAATCAGTGTAAGGCAGACCTTTCATAGGCTGATGAGGAACTGAGCTCACATGAACGGGCTAAAAGTGTTTAGCTAAGCCAAGTATACAGTGATTAACTTAGTCAATTCCACTGACTTTCTTTGAGACTTGTACTAACTAGACCAAAGGCCCTCAAGCATGTCTCTTGGAGATATATATATATATATATATTCTTGTATTGTTGTTTACTCAATCCGATCACCATTTTAACTGAAATCATTGTATTGTAAAGTGTTTCATCCTTATGAATTGAAAGCCAGACTGGCACACGACAAATAGTAAACACAAATAGGAATAAATATAAGGAAAATATTTTAAACTAAAAAAAATCATAATGAAGCTACTACTGACAAAAAGGTATTCCTGAAAACAAACTATAAAATGAAAGGCTTCTTAAGCATAAGTTTTCCTAAAGGATTTGCTTTGGGTGGTTTAGTTTAAATCAATAAAGTTATTTCTTTGTGTGGATATTGTGTGAAACTAAGTGGAAACTAAGATTTCCATTTCCCTTGAGCACCTAATTGGAAATCATTAGCCAGATTGTAATTTATATTTCTAATAGAGGTCAGTGGTCCTTTGAGCAGTGGGGAAAAAGCTATAAAGAAGGAAACTAGATCTCTGGCAATTATTTGACCCAAGTCAGGTGCATACCTCCAGAAAAAGTTATTTTAAGAAAACAATGCAGTGTCTGGGTAACTTTTAACTCTGCCCCAGATTGGGGCCATGCCTGTGTTCCCTGCAAGTTTCAGCACGTAAGAAATCATCAAACCTCAACTTCCCTCATCACCTTATTGTTTGTGAATTTACCACAAGTAAAGCTATAAGCCTGAGCTCCAGGTAGACAAATGTCTTCCCAGTCCCCTTAGCAGTTGCCATTCAGTGAATTGTATCTCCAAAGATATTGTCAACTTGGTTAAGAGCTTTGATTTTGTGATCTTATATAATTATCCTGTATCCTCCATTTTGTGTCTTGTAAAGCCTGACTTCTGTGTCTTTATGAATTTGGATTAGGGTGGGCGTATCTTGAATCACCACCTTTCACTACCCTGACTCCAGGCACATATAATGAGAGATATAAGACATAAAAAATGAGGAGCTCATATCAAGGGCTCAAGTAGAAAGCAAATGTTTTGAGACTGATGATGGCAACAAACATACAAATGTGCTCGACATAATGGATGGCTAGATGGATTGTGATAAGAGTTGTAAGAGCCCCCCCCCCCAAATGATTAAACAGAAATAAATAAACAAAAGACATAAAAAGAGATAAGCAAGGAGAAAACCCTAACACTGCCAGGGAAAGAGAGACAGATCTGGAGCACATCCTTTTGATGAGGTCCCTGTGATAAGAATCTCCTTGCCCCAGGGGAAGATTGACATTAAGGTACATGAAGATCTCCAAGCAACATTAAACCCACTGAGGAAGAAAGGAGACAAGATCCCTTTTCCCAAACCTGGCAGAGAAAGAACACTTTCCCCTAGAACTGTGCCCGAATTTGAACTTCTAGCCTTCTAACCTCCTAAACTCTGAGGCTAAATGATCCTTTTATTAATAATATATCAGTGTGTTAAAAATCATTTTGAATGTACTACCATAAATGTAAATATTCTTTAAAATGTATTCATAGATTTTTGCACTGCACAATGCCAGAATTCTGTTAGTGTATCTATCCACCAGTCCATCTGTGTCCTTAGACAGACAGACAGTTCTCTCAGTGTACCAGAGCATGATTTGTTCATGCAGTGATTCAGCTGAGGTGCCCAACAAGCTGCTAATTAAACATAATGCTGCTGGTGGTTTATTGACTCTCCATGATGAGTCTATGCTGCTGTTGGCTGTCACCTGTCATCTTATTTGGATAATGTAAACATGATTCATAACTCTAAGCATATAATGAAATGGAAATACAAGGGGGTAACCCCCCAAAACCCCAATGCTCTCTTGTCTGTTTGTTTGATGTGAGGGAGATAGTGCATTTGGAGTTCATTCCACCAGGCCAGACTGTTAATCAAGCTTTCCATTTAGGGGTTCTGAAAAAATTGCGTAAGAGTGTGTGACAAAAAAGGTCTGATTTGTGGCAGATAGGAGACTGGTTTTGCCACCACGACAATACATCTGCTCATGCAGCCATCTCAGTGCACCAGTTTTTGTCAAGATACAGCATGCCTCTCTTGCCCCGTGCACCTTACTCACCTGACCTCACTCTGTGCAACTTCTTTTTGTTTCCCCGAATGAAGAGGATCATGAAAGGACAGTCATTGAAGATGTGCAAGAGGTGAAGAGAAAAACAAAGAAAGTGCTGTTAGCCATCAAAACAAATGAGTTCGAAAAATGTTTCCAAGAATGAACTCACAGATTTGACAAATGTATTAAGTTGTAATGGAGAGTACTTTGAAGGTGATAAGGTTGTTTTGTAAAAAACATTTAAATACATAGTTTTTTGGGAAAAAACATTTTTTGGGGGATATCCCCTTGTACAGCTGTAGTGGGATTAGGAAAAGAATGGCAAATATTTGGTGCATGTGTTAGACAGGGTTCTCTAGAGAGATAAAACCAAATTCCTAATAATATAATATTTATTTATAAAGATAATTAATATATAACGAAAAATGAAATGTTAAATCATAAAGATAATTAGATATATAACGAGAAATGAAATGTTAAATCATATACAGATAAATATACAATACAAGAAATAAACAGTTAAATTAGAAGCACTATAAATGGCTTAGTGCAACTCACGTCCGTGAGAGAAAGTTGAGAGACTAGCAGTCCTTGAAGTCTCTATCTGATGCTAGATCTTCCTCTATTTGTAGAGAGAGCTAGGTTATGTCAGCACAGCAGCCAATCACAAGGCAGGTCACCAATCGCCAGTCCCCAGTTCCAGAGAAGTCTTAAAGGGACCTCAACTTACAGCAACACAGTCCACAGGTTAGGCGTCCCACAGGCTGTGTAGCCTTTAAATTGAAGCACAGAACAAGCAAGGCAGCCGCACACTGGTCCGATGATCACAGAGCGAGAGACAAGAAAGGCAAGGCTCACCAAGCCATCCATCTCTCTGCCCCTCAGTCAATCCCACCTGCGTTTATCAGCCAGGCTGGCACAATAAACTGTCTCAGTGCACAATTTATTTTCCTCCTATGGCATTAAGGGCTTTGACCTAGGAGCCATTCCACAGGAGAAAAAATGAGGAGGAAAGAAAGATAAGCACATGGGGCAATTAAAAAAAATTAGAGGGGAAACCAAACATTCCCAAGAAACTAGGAGTTAGAAATGCTACTGATAAAAATTAGAATTGAGACAGAAGAAGAAATAAGATGGTAAGAAACTTTGTTCATTTCTTTCACCATAGGGAAGAATCCTACACAAAATGTAGCCAATTACCAAGGTTATCATTACTATCATCTGACACAAGGGAGGCAAGTCCCCTTAGCTACTCAGACTTGATGAGTCAAACGCTTTCAATTCAATAGGTCTTTGGTAAGCAATATAATAATATCCTATGCATAAGTACCTATTATGCTAGTTTACATGGTAGACACACAAAAAAGAGGGGGGTTAAAAAAGATTTGAACCATTATTATATGTAAGCCACCATACTAGATCATTAAATGTGTTATTTTATTTGAATTCTCAAAAATCCTTGGATTCAAGGAATATTGTCTCAACTTTTCTGACCAGGAGACTCGGGGAAGTTAAGTCAATTGCCAAAGTCAAAATGAGGCCATATCTCAGTCTTTCCACACTGTGTTGCCTCACATGACCAATATAAGACCTGGGGGTGTGCTTTTGCATTCATGTGGATTCTGGAAATAGCAAGAGAAGTAAACATGCAGAGATGTCCTATTGCTGTTCCCAGTGCACACCTTCCCCGCCCCACCCCCGCCCTTTGATTGGACAGTACAGCCTTCAATGACAATTAGCCGCACTAGACTCCCCATTCTAGTTTCCTTACTTTTAGGATTCAGTTATTTTGAAATGTTAAGGACTTCTATATTTCTTTAAAAATGGTTGCCTATTACATTTTATTATAAATATTGTTTTAGGAACTTCAAGATAGCCAACACATTAAGAGCTCACATTGTATTTCCCATTTAAGCACAAAATTCTTTCCCAGCATAGTATAATAGATTTTGGAGTCAAAAGTTTTGAGACATCCGTTTAATTATTTTTAAGTAATATAATGCCTTTTAATGGAGCACCTTTCCCTTGAAACAGCTACGTTATTTTAAAAGCTCAAGTGAAATGAGAGAGGACACTCAGAGGAACATGGGGGAAAATCACAGAAAGACAAAGCATGGAACATTCCGTGGTTGCGACGAAAGCATTTCACTTTCACCCTACCTTATAAATTATCAACTGGATAATACAATTCTGTAGAGTAACCCTCACTCATTAACTTTTCACTTGGAATGTATTGCCTGCTTCACCTAGCTACTGCCTTGAGCTTGGCGAGCAAACAAGGATATTTGTATTTCGCCTAGAGCACCGTAGAAAGAAATGGAATAAAATCATCTTCAGATCTCTGTGTAGCTAGTGGCCCCCAGCAAATAGAGTTGAGTTTATAATGGTTCTAAAGCTAAGAACAGTATTGCCAGTGTCCATGAAAATGGAAAGCTACTATAAAAATGATTGACATGTTCTATATAGTGGACTTTCACTGTCAATCATCTAAATATGATTCATTAATCATACTATAAGCATTTGGCAGCTGACTGACAATTACAAATTCTCCCCAGAGAAAGCTATATAGAAACTTAAGAACAGTTTATTAGTGCTCATGCTATTTAAGCCGGGTGTTATGCAACGTACAGGAAACAGATAGCTGCTTCAAGGCCAATGCCATTGATTCCAGCAGAACCTTGCTACCAGGAGGGTGCATTACACTGCTTCTGATGCACGCCCAATTACGGAGGGCCGATTGTTTTTTATGAAACAATTAAAAGCACCTCTGATCTAAATTAAACCAATTATTCAAAATAGATCTTTTTTTGAACATCGTTCTTTCAGTTTATTTCAGCCAGTTGAGAGCCTTAATATCACAGAGCAGAAAAGCAGTCATGCCTGCTCAGTGTCTGCTTTTCCATGTTGTACCGCAACGCACTTGAGTCTAGGACCTCTCGTTCTGAGACTTACACCAGCCAATGGCTCCTGGCAGCGGGCTATGTTTTCTTCTCTCTCTCCTGAGGGATTCCAAATAAAGGTGCCGGGTCAAACCCATCATAAGGCATTAGCTAGGGAGATGAAGGGTGTAACAGTAAAGATGTGCTATGCAGAGACTCGTGGATTATCCATGGGAAGATATTTGTCAGTCCTAGGCTTTGAACTTTGATAAGTATTTTGCTACACAGAAAAATAAAACTAGGAAATCAGTCAATTGCCTCAAGTGATGAGAAGCATTTCTTGCCCCGCCCCCTTCTTTTTATTGACCCGTTTCTAAGAGGGCATTGTTGTCGAGGAGAAAGAGTGAGGAGTCATAAAGACTAGGATTTAGATTTAGGTTTGCTCATTTTAGCACCTCAGATTAAGTTAGTTACTCATCAATAAAGCAGAGGTAATCATTTCCCCATCTTTAAGATTGTCATCATTAAATGAGCACGTAGAAGTGACATTGCTATTGCTCAATTAACATTGCAATTATTTAGGTTGGATTTTGAACTGACTATTGGGGTGTGTATGTGTGTCTTTAGAATTTCATTTTCAATACATTTCATTTCAATACAATTATAATTTAATAATGATAGACTGAGGTACAGCCACCCCCTCTCCCCCCCAAAAAAAACATTAAGTGGCTGGCCTAACACAAGGGTTCATCTTTATTTTTTAAAGAAATTCTGTCCTAGAATTTTTGGCTTTCTCAAAGTGTTTTGCTTGCTCTCAACAAAGATCTGAGACTGAAATCTCTTCATGTGCTCCCATCTTGCTGCCAATGCAGCTGAAGAATGCCTCATTCCAAATGAAGTGTTTGTATGTACAAAACATCATTCTCATGATTACTCTTTCTGGCTTTTTAAAATGTCCTAGTGGAATATATATCTGGGGACAACGGAACCGATTCAATGTAAAACTCATTAGTTCATTCAGTGAGTCAGTCAATGTCATATATTGTTGCATGTAAACTATGAGAGTACAACTCAGTCCAAATATAGAGTGATAAGTAAGATATTGAATGATAACAAAGACTTTACTAACATATATCTGATATCTATCTTTATAGTTAATGAGAATCTTGTATTTAAAAGTGAATTACTGTGGTAGATAGATCGCTAAAAGTTCAAAACCTTATTCATTATTAAAGGTTAAAATTATTACAATTTTTAAGAAATCTGAAATATAAGAATTTTATAGTGTTGCATCCTGTTTTCCAGGATGAACTTTATTCCATTTAAGTGGTAGAATTTTATCTTACACCATTTTACTCTTGTGCGTGTTTTATTTATAGTGATAATAGCCAATTATTTTTGAATGAATATATTCAGATTTTTAAAAAACTGATGTAAAGAAAATACACAATCAAAACACAGTGGACCGTAGGGACATGATACTTCCAAATTTTACAGCGACCTGATTTACATTACACTAAACTACTTTCCCTTAGGCACAAAAATATGGGTCAAGTCCTTCTTTCCTGCCCTCATTAAATCACAACTCTAGCTAGCATTTCTAAAGTATCTCTGTGATTTTTTAAGGCGATTTCAGATAAAAGTGGTGAAAAATTAAAATTTACAAGCTCTTTTTTTCCGGTGCTTTTGCCTAACTATTTTCTTCCCAGGCTCAGAAGTTCTGGCCTATTGTGTTTTAAGTATTTTGAGTATTTTGCATCTTTCCAATTAAAGTGCTAGCCTCTTGGCCCTGGCTTCCTTTCCCTGGTTCCCAGCAAGCATCTGGTTTTTGCACATTCTTGTATAGTTTAACTCAGAATGCCAATCAGTGATGATTGATCACATTTGCAGACAACAGCCTAGACCCTGATTCTGCACTCCACATGCATTTGCCATTTTGATTAATGAACATAAATCAGGGGTGACAATTCGCATTTGCAAGTGGATGGAAAGAATTATTAGAAATGCAGCATGTTAGTAAGCTAAAGCTTCCCTTCATTCCATTACAATTTTATTTGAAAACAAATGCATGCCCCTCAGAGAACCTTGTGGTTATCATTTTGGAATAGCTGAAATATGGAAATAAAACACATGCTGCCCAGGCCTGTTTTTGTTATTTTGATCTTTATATTTCTGTATAGCCTAGCACCAAACGGTTTTGTGACATCATTTTGTTTGCACAAGCCTCTGCTAAAGAGAAATTCTACAAAAGGTAACTCCATTCTCTACCAAAAAATGAATTTCTAATTTTTTTTACATGAAAGAGACGGTAAGGAGGCATGATGTAACAAATTTACTGTTAATATACATTAGTAATAAAAATCAAGGAATTTATTTCTGTTCAAGGAATGGTTTGCTTTTCTAAAATGAAGAACTCTATTAATAGTGTTAAGAATAAAAAAGACCACCTGTCTTAGTAGCTTTAAAAGCAAATGTTCACAATAACTATCTATAATCTATCAAGGGGCCACGAGTAGTGGGGGTGGGGAGAGGAGCTGATCCCAAGGGCTCAATAGAAAGTAAACGTCTAGAAAAGAACGATGGCAACATATGTACTAACAAGTTGGATACAATTGATGTATGGATGGTGACAAGAGTTGTAAGAGCCCCCAATAAAATGATCTGGAGCAATTTTTCAGTAATATGTTTAAATCATCTGGGGGGAAAAAAGTTTACATGTATAAAAACTTCTTACCTAAAGAGGTACTTGCAAATCTCAATCATTCATTAGTATTTCTAAAGAAAGTGCACATAAAATGTCATTAACCGTCCATAAGGGTTTGTTAAGGAGATATGGCTTTACAGTGGCTAAAACACTCGGCTCCGGAGTCAGTGTTTTGAACCCGCCAGCCAATCACAGGAGAAAGAGATGGCGTGGGACCCCCACCCGGCAGCCCTACGCCATCTTCTTGGGTTGCTATGAGTTAGAATCTGCTAGACAGCAGTGGGTATGTATTGATTGAAAGAGTGGCCTGTTTGACATATTCATTTTAAAGCATCATAACTATAATTTCCCATTCATGGTCTAAAACGAGTATTAAATATTTACAGCCACTTAAAACTTTAGAAAGGTCATGGATCCAGTTGCCTGATAAAATGTGCCCACTTCTACACAACGTCTCAAAAGATGTCAGTATGACAGTGTTCAACATGTGTAACTTAATCTATTAGTAAAAAATAGATACACTTTTTATTTTTCTTGGATAATTATTTATTGAGTAGCTATCACGTGTCAACAAATATCACTAAAATTTATGTTAGTCATATTTTATGTTTTTGGTGAATATTTAGATGATTATTTGCCATTTGATAATTTCTGCACAAAGTGTTCAGTGATCGTTCTATTTTCATAATGTGTCTGAATTCTTTATGTTCTGGGTGTTCAAAATGGACATGTGAAGGGGCTTCAAAAGTTTGTAGAAAAAGGGAGGTAAATGTTAATGGAATGTTTCCACCGTCTTTTTGAGGCCTTCTTGTACTTTTCTCTTACTGCAGGGAGATTGTTTTACAAACATCATCAGCATTTTGAAAGTTATCAAAGATGGACTGTACTTTGATTACATGTCTATCTTTCCTTTGTCGTAAGGTATTTACTTAGGAAATGCTTTAGGAATGACCCCGATGGCAGTTGGTTAGCCTTCAAGGCAGGCAGTGTCCATGGGCAGAGTTGGAAACGTGTGTACATGTGGGAGACCACAGAATGGACTTTGTTGGTGGGTCATGGGAATTCCCAGAAGCCACATTAAAGCCCACTAAGCAAAACAAGTAGGTGGAAATTACCGTCTACAAACAATAGAAACTGCAGTCTTGGTAGCTCCTGACAGATTCACTTACTTGTGTCTTGCTTAAACTTCCAAGAGCCTCAGTTAGTGCTGTGTTCGTGCTAAAATTAGCCAATCATGGGTGCAGAAAACAAAGAGCTGCGTGTCCATGTGTATTAGTTTTATTCAGACCAAAATATGTTTTAATGAGGCAGTTGCTCGGTGCTTCAGATAGGAAAACACCTTCAGAGTGCGCTTTCAAGTGTGCTTAATCTGGAGAGGAAAGTACGCAGAGAAGAAAATGAGTGATAATCCGATTTGGTAAGTACAGCAATGGAAATATGCCTAAGACAAATTGCTAAGTGAAGAAGAATGAGGAGATTGGGCTGGGGGATACCATGTAAAGCATTGCAACTAACTCCCGTATGCAATTTTTCAGACAGATAATAACATTCCTGAGAGAAGGAATTTTCCAGACAGATAATAACATTTCTGAGAGAATTCAGAGCAGAGAAGGATGGATAACACACCAGGCTAGAACACTACAAGTTAAACAGAGTGTATTCAGCAGACATGGGGATTTGATTGAGAATGAAGCTGGTGAGGAACTTGAGTCCTTGGGAGTTTAAACCTTATTCTGCGTGGCAGCGTAACCAACAAAGAGCGTATTTCACCGATGAAAAGGTGTATTTAAATACAAGCAGCAAGTTCAGAAGGAGCTTTGGAATGCCTACAGAGACTGCATAGAAAATTCTGCTTTTTCTTAGAGATACAATATTGCCTACGTCAGTTTTACCCGCAAAAAGCATGTTCATTTTTTTACATTTATTATTAGAACCACCAAATGCAGGCGATTTGCCTTTTACCTTCATTGCCCCAGATGTGAAAGACCTAGTTCAGCAATTATGCCTTAATGTTATTCTCTTTCCATTTATCATTTTCCTTAATGCATCAGTCCCTACAGTGTGAGCCTACACAGGCAAGCTTGGTCAGCAGTCAGGCAAATATGGGGTTTGTCTTGCCTTTCCTTCACTCTGTCTTAAAGGGGTCTTCCCTTCTTATATGTGGGATGTGGCATTTTAATGAATTTTATCTATCCTTTAAAAACAGTATATTATTTTCTTTTCATTTTGAGAAGGGGCAACTATATCGCCAGTAAGTGGTGGAATCAGTTGCAGCCACATGTCAACAAGTAGGCCAGTGTGGGTATTTCTCTTCAGGAAATACCTGTATTTTTTTAATTGAATGGAAATATCTTTTATGAGTAACTCTTCTGCCTATTATGCAGTTAAAATTGATGATTTTGTAATTTATGTAATACCAAATATTATTTTAAAACCCAAATCCTTTGAGAGATTTCATTGGCATGGCATAAGGGACGATTTTAAAAGAAATATATAGTTCTGAGATTGTTTCTATGTCTAGTGACCACTTTCTTGCTTAAACTAGTAAGAAAAACTATTCTGACTTAGTAAAATGTCTGGATGATCACTTTGGAAGCAAATATGAGCCCCTCACTTCTCAGGCATAGTGAAGGTTTGCCGTCTCAGAAGCCTGCAGGACCGTTCTGGCTTGTCCGAAGGGTTGCTATGCGTCAGAATGGACCCCATGGCAGTGAGTCTGTGGTTTTGTTTCTGCTGCCCTGTTTTAGCTTAACCATCATCTGACACCTAGGTATCATCTGCATCCACTCTACGCCTGGCTCCCCAGCTAGCATCTGCACACTAGAATCCATGGTGAAGAGCAGACCACTCTGAAAGAAGCCTACTTCTTCCTCAGATGACTCTACTGGACCATTCATCCAGACCTACTTCTGCCTGTGGGAGCTACAGTCCGAGAAGACCTCAAAAGTAGTTCCTGTAAAAATGGGGTGAAAAGATAATGGCATTTTTCCATGAACAATTTGAAACCCCTCTTACAAGCCGTTCAAATATCTGATGACAATTGAAGATGAGTTTTCTTCCACTTTGCTGGTTTACTAGACAGATGAAGGGCTAAAATACATCAAATCCAGCAAAATAGTCACAGTCACTCATTGAATTATCCTAGGCCCAAAGTGTTGATTTATGGTATAATTACCACAGTTATAACTGCGAGCTAATTAGTGGGCCAGTGCCAACCTGGAAACTGATATCTTCGAGTGGCCTTGGTGCTCCATGGCTCTGTGCTTTAAACTGGGGCTCAGCTCTTGAGTCATAACTAAGCTTGACTGGCATAGGCCCGAATGGACAAAGCCATTCTGGGAAGGAGAGTGAATGTGCTTAGAGGCGGACATCCCAGAAAGCTCGGCGACTCCGTCTTAGCTTATTTTATTCAAGTTTTTGATAGGAGCCCATGTTTCATATAGGCTCGCCCTAATCACTTTAGCCAGGTGAGCTTGATCCTCTTGCATGACCATACCTGCCTTATCCATTTTTCATAGTTTCCACTTGGCACATGTAATATTTGCTTATCCCTTTAGTAGAAAAACGTTTCCACTAGAAAGTAAATCTTGCTGTTTTTTTTTGTTGTTGTTTGATTTTTAGTTTTCATTTAAAAATCCTGACACTTTCAACTCCTTTCTCATTAAGTAGTAGTTGGTAGGAGCTTTGAAATAATTTGAATAGCAAACTTGGGAAAACCAGGCAAAGCGAAGTTACATGGTGGAAATAAAGGGAAGAAAGGGTATAAATTCACTTTGTTGCACTTTGTTGCTGTTGTTGTTTTTAAGCCCACCACATGCTTGATTTTGTGCTAGGCAACCTTGTATGTGTATGTTGTTGAAACAGAAACTCTGAGGCATT
>NW_022103909.1:13470042-13486229 GCF_000313985.2 Echinops telfairi | reverse complement strand
CAGGAAGGGAGGGGAAAAATGAGGACCTAATGCCGGGGTTTAAGTGGAGAGGAAATGTTTGAGAATGATGAGGGCAATGAATGTACAAATGCGCTTTACACAAATGATGTATGTATGGATTGTGATAAGAGTTGTATGAGCCTCTAATAAGATGATTAGAAAAAAAAAGAATGATGGAATATATGTACTAATATGTCAGATAAAATTGACATGGATTGTAACAAGAGTTGTAAAAGCCCCCAATAAAATGATCTAAAAAACAGAAAAGGCTGGCGTACAGAGGGAAAGTGATTTCACAGGTACGTGAGGATAAGGAAGACTTCATGAAGACTGTTGAGTTTCAGCTCCAGCATTTTGAATGTTGTGTAGGCAAGTGAAGTTCCAGGTTCCTACGTTTCTACCTCAATAGATGTGGCAGACAAGGAGCAAAGCGAGGGCCTGGTTCAAAGGGGATGGGCAATTAGTGCTGGTGCGTCTTAGACCATGTCTTCTCTCCAAAGGAAAGAGAACGGGTTTTTGAGGAACAAAACCAGCAAATAAAAACTTAGATGTTAAAATGCTATGTGGCCCTGCAAAGGGCCAGAATATTTGTAACCACCAGCTGCTCCTTGGGAAAAAGATGGGCCTTCTATTACTGGAAAGAGTTAAAGTCTCAGAAACTGACTAGGGTCAGGAGTTCCCTGTCCTATAGGGTTGCTACGAGTCAGTATTGACCGGATGGCAGTGAGCTTGGGTTTTGTTGTTGTTTGTTGTTGTGCTATTAAATTTCAGAGAGTGGGTATGACAGAGAAGTGTCTAAAAAAGGCTCAAGGCAGTGGCAACTATTAAATTAAAAATAAATAAGGAATAAATCTGAGAAACAGGCCCAGAGCAAGGGAGTCGGAATCTAGAAACCATGATAGGAGATTTTACAGAGGAGAAGGCTGTCTGTGGCATATTAGGAACTCTCCTTAGTTTCTTATACTAGTTAATGGGCGAGACACTGACCTCAGATCGACTAGGAAATTATTTGCTGCTTAATATATACAGAGACCCGTATAGAGATTTTCCTTGCATTAGCTGATTAAAGCTTTGCAAGATTGATAAAGACAAAACAACTCCTGATGTTAGGGCCAGCATCACTCTGAGCTTCATTTTTCTAATTAAGAACATGAGGATAGCAAGATAATACTTACGTCATAGGTTGTTGTTGTGTTGTTAGGTCCATAGAGTTGGCTCCCCTCCATAACGACCTTCTGCATAACAGAAGGAAACACGGCATGGTCCTGCACATCCTCAAAGTTATTCCTATCTATGCCCGAGCCTGCTGTTGCAACCACGGTATCAATCCATCTCCTTGAGGGCCTTCCTCTTTGTGGCTGCCCTTCTACTTTACCAAGCACGATGTCCTTCTCCAGGGATTGGTCTCTTTTGACAATGTGTCCACAGAATGTAAGATGAAGTCTTGTCATCTTTGTCTCTAAGGAGCACACTGGCTGTACTTCTTCCAAGACAGATTGGTTTGTTCGTTTAATGTTATTGGACATTGAGGTTGTGAGAATTATAGGAGATAAAGTATCTAAAACAATAAGCAAAAGGCTGGTTCGGAGTGTTAAGCAGTACCATTTTCTATCTGTAGGTGGCATGCTACCTTTAGGGGAGGAAACACAAGTCAGTGGGTTTTGCTATTTCGGAAGATACATTTCTGCGTTAGTGTATTTAGGGATCATAATACGTTTTGGTCCCCTAGAATCAGCATTGGTCAAGGATCTCTATTGAGTAGGTGTTGGCCTGCCAACCGCAAGACTGGCGGTTCTTGTGAAGATGTACACCTCACAAGCCCTCTGTCTGGTTGCTGTCAGTCAGCATGGGATGCCAGTGGTTCCTTAGCTGTGGCAGATGTGCCGCGCTAACGTCGGGTGTTACACGATAGAGGAAATGGGTGCGGGTGTAGGAGAGCCTTCATAAAGTTTGCAGGAAAATGGAATTAAAAGACAATGGCCTCATTCCACAAACATCTAGAAGCCCCCTGATAAGGAAACTCTTCTGAACTCCAGTCACAACTTTTTCTGTAAATATACATCTATTCTAAAATAAAACATTGATTTGTAAAAAGATCCGTTCCTAGCAACAAATTCAGTATGATATTTTAACTTATACTTAATCACAACAGCAGCAACTTCATATAGTCAGGCTGGAGAGTTAAAGAAAAGTTAGAAGAAAAAAACAGTAAGACCTGCTCAAGAATTTTAAACATTCCATAGGTTGGCCAGCAGATGGCAGAGTAGCCATGCGACTGAACTTGAGTCGAAAACCCTGTTTCCCATCAAAGAAACCTTTTCATTTTTCATGGAGGTTTACTTCATTTTTTTGTGGCAAAACTATACAATCCCGTTGTCTTTCCAGCACAGATTTATTTCTGGAGGTAACGCAGGCCTGAGGGTGGAGAGAGAATTTAGCTCCAGGGAAGAGGCGGCTTTGATGCTGAGCTCTGGAGCTCTGGTGCTTAGTCTCAACCCAAGAGTGAGGTCCACAGACAGATGGCACACCTTGCCCTGGTCCCTTCTTCACCTCCTGTCGCTTGGTGATTTCTCAGCTGGGCAGACTAGAATAGCTGGACTCATCAGTGACCCCCACTGTGCTGACACTAATCTAAAGTTACTGATGTCAAGAAATCGCACCCTCCAACTGAAAATGAAATTGGGGAAGAGCTCTTGTTACACCCACCCAGGCCACTCCGCTGCCCCTGGGCATATCAGACAAACAATGTTTGTAAGAGGAAATCAGTTTCCCTTTGGTAGATTAGCTGCTGTGGAGAGAACTCACACACAGAGGTTCCTTCTGGATCGAGATGGGCTTGTTTCCTTAAGTCTGGGAGAGGGGAAGATAATTTATGTGCACAGGAGAAGGGTAATGCAGAATAAAAGGGATATTAGTTAGACGTTTTAGTCCTCAGCAACGAATTTAAGGCTAATGGCCTCCCTCTGATCCAAGAGCCAATTATGTTAATGGCTCTCTTAGATGTAAGAGCTGTGGCCATAAGTCAACACCGACCTTTGGCACGCACTATGTTTGCATGGGCACCAGGATGATTCCTTTCCTCCCGTTCCCTGACTACACTCAGAGCTAAAATCACTTTTACACACTGATATATGCCTGACCCACAAGGCAAGAGGACTGAATAGAATGGAAGCTTATTATGAGACTGTGATTGGATACATCTCAAAGATGAGTTTGATATTATCTTGAGAAGTCATGGAACACAAGATACCTACAAGATCCCGTGTAAACCAATGTTGTCATATCCAGAATCATGCTTTTCCTCCATTGTGAGGAGACTTTTAATTTCTTATGCACAGAACATTCATTGTTGAGATGGGTTAATGTGCAGGCATTAGTGAATCTAAGCAGCTTGTTAAATGAACAGGTTTATTGACTTTACAAAAGATTGCTTTGTTTTAAGGATTACACAGAAAGAGCTGAAGTCAATCGGGTAAATATAAAGCATTGCTTTCCTCATAGTGCAGGGGTAGAAGTGCTTGGCTGCTAATGGAGAGGTTGGCAGTTTGAACCAGCTAGACAGAGATGCGGCGGTGTGCTTTGGCAATGTGCTGGAGTGGTGAGTTCTGCTCTGTCTTACACGCTCACTGTGAGTGAGAATCTGTGGGTTTGGGTTCCCTTTGGCTCTACTAGAGGTACTTCCACACCTCTGAACAAATGGCGCTGAAGTTCCATAGCGTCCAATAGTTCCTAACTACAAATAGTCTCTTTAGAATCAACACTCTTCCCTTCGTTCAAAAATCAAATCTTCTCCAATTGTTTTCTGGAAACTTCTTTCATTGAGCTAGAAGTGAGAGGTAAGTAGGATTGTACCCCAGAGCATTCCCGCTCCTCGGCAGGGAGAATCCTGTAACTATCTTCAATTAACATCAGCAGTGCTTATCTTTGAACATCGTTTATTTCAAGTTTTTTTTTTAAAACTTCTCATTGTGAGTTGGATGATGATTTTCAGAGCAGATCATCAGTTTCACAAGAATTCATAGACATTTTACTTCGGCTCATTCGTCGCCATCCTCTCAATGCAAGGCCGCTCACCCCTCTTGCTTTGTTTTCTCCTCTCTCCTTTACAAACCTTTCTGAACATTATCATTGGGCAAATGCTTCTCTCTCTATCTCAGATGACGTATTTTCTAAGGTGTGTGGAGCTCACTAGTGCTGTTGTCCCGCTTACAGTCTTGTCTATTTATATGGATGAAAATTTAATTATAGTGGTGATGGGGTGGAAGGGGTGGGGGGAGGACATTTCCAGAGCTGAAGGATGACTAAATAAGGTTCTCCCTGGTTCTAACTCACCAGGAAGTCTATTTTTTTTTTAATGAATCTGAATTTTGTTCCAATTTTTTTCCTCCTACTCTATCCAGAACCTTCTAATGTGATCCCTTTCCAAGCATTTGGTAGTGGAAGTCAGGCACCATCTAGTTCTTTAGCTTCTGAGAACCATTTCTGCATGTCCTGCCTATTTCTCTAGCATTCGCTTTCCGGATGTAAGTATGATGGCCTTGATCTTAGCCACCGGCCGCCAACCAACATACGGAGAGAAAAGTTCCCATTTTATTGCCCCGTCACTTTAGAAGAAATTTCTGAGACCTTAACACCAATGCTCTTTAACATTGTGAAACTAGCAAATGCTAGGATTATCGTTCAGTGGATCTCAGAAGTGGGAGGAGTGAGATGTCACATAGGGGGTATGGATAGTATTTAGGGGGTCACTTTAAGTAAACCAACCATTTCTGGACCTGTTATCTTATTTGTAAGATAGGCATGTTGAATGAAAGGAACATTTAAGGTGACTTCAGTTTGAAAATATTCCAGAATAAATAGCCAAGCAATCAAAAAAGGAAATAGAATCAATGAAGCATTTGTCCGTAGAAAGTAGTCCATTTTTAAAACCTAAAACCTGAAATACCACTCACAGTTTGTGATTTTAAATGAGAAGCAACACATATTTGTTGCATGTATTCAAAGAAACGATAGCTATGATAGTTAAAGATAAGTGCTACTGGTAATTTCTAACAACAGAAGTTCATCTATTGCTGAATTAATTTGTTTCTGTTTGGAGTTTTCAACTGAAGGCTTGTAATTTTTCAATGAAATTGAGTCTCTGTGTTGTCAGGTAAGAATATTAACTGAACTTGGGTCCAATCTTTATAAACTCTTAATACTAAACTGAAAAGCTAGAAAATAAATATATTAACCATTTGCAAGTGAACAAACACTAATGCTTCTGAGGGAGGAAAACAAATTCTTGAAAAAAGGAAGTAATTATGGTTGATAATTATAAGAGCTTTGAGGATAGGATGTAGACTATCATGAGTACTAAAGAATTATTATCTGCAAGGCACAAAGAATCTAAAATTTTGAAGCCTCTTCACCCCCACCTTACCCCATGTCCATCATGTATTTGGTATAAAATCTTACTTTCAAGTTCTAAGGTGAACACCATATAGGTATGTATGGAGGTGGTTCAGAAGGCTGGGCTTCTCCCTTGCATGTAACATGAGCTAGGTAGTGCACCAAGTCCTTCCTTAGCCCGCTTTCAGCCTACCTTCCTTGAAGGTAGACTGTGCTTAAATAAACTTTCTGATTCTCTCTCTGCTCTTGAAGGCATAAGGGCTCTCTGTGGATGTGCAACGGCTTTGTGGATGTGTCAACACCACAAAGAGTAAATGTTTGGGTGTTCACTTGAGATCTTTGCTTTGAACATTGCTGTTGTTTGCAGAAGAGCCACAGGGCAGGGCAGTGAGGGGACTCCTTTCATAGCAGTAGCTTAGAATTTTGCCTGGTGAATAAGCCAAATGACATAATGAGACACCCCCCCCCCAGCCAATACAAAACCATGCCAATTTGCATTTTTCAAATATATGGCAGATGGTTCCTTATGAATGAGTTGATATTATGAGCTTTCTTTTCATAGTCTTTATGCTCTCTAGGTTTGAAACTCATTCATCAGTGTGTATTTTCTATCAGTAGCATTTCCTTACTTGGGCATAAGCATACAAGATCAGTTTGTTTTGTTTTTTTAATTTATAATTTTTTTTTTAAGATCAGTTTTATAGCCTTGGCATTCGAGCTAGCTGCTGCTGAGAGCCCAGGCTGAAAGACGTTGTGATGTCGTCCTATGCAGAAACCGATGTTATGGCCAACTATTAGCAGTATCATTTAACAATGATCAAATAGCATTTGCAGCCCCAGAAATGCCTTGTGAAGCATTGGATAGAACGGAATTAGGAGACATACCTTCCTTCTAATCGCAGAGGCACAGCCTAGAGCAACTCACTGGGCATTTCATGATCTCAGATTCCAAATTTAGAAAATGAAGTAGTTGAGCTGAATGAGTTATACGATCTTTTTCAGCTCACGATTACATCAATTGAATTCTTGATGTCCAAAAGAAACGTGCCCTTGTTAAGCGCATCAATGACCCCAAATTAGCTTTTCTTCACTACATTTAAACTATTTCTTTGTACAGAGAGTAAAAAAGGAAATTATTATATTGCCGAGTCTCAAACCCCATGTGAACAGGTGGTCTGACTACTACCTTAATGCGAAAATACCTTGCTAAATTGAAAAGCTGAAGAGGAGGTCTGCGTTCATGAAAAATCTCTAAGTGTATTTAGGGGCCTTCTTCTCAGAAGGTCTAAGCATTAGGCCCTCCGCCGTCTGAGGCAAGGCCTGAAAGAGAAGGAAGCCAAGTTGGCTCATAGCCAGCTCTGACAGGACCTCTCCTTCATCACCTCGACTTCCGCTGCCTCTCCCGAGGAGTTGCATTGCCGACAGAAGCCTGGGTGTGTAACCCACAAGACTCTCCGGTGCGTGGGGGAGCAAACTGCCAATATCTCTCAGGGCTTTTGCTAAAGTTTCTCCCATAGGTAGTACTGACATTTCTGCAAATCTTCTCTAAATATTATGAGCGAAAGAAGTGGCTTTTGATTTGGCCTTCGAGTTGTGACTTAGGCTTATCGGCGAAGGCCCTTTGTTTGGTCTTTATTGAAGCATGTCAACAGCTGTCAGCAATCATACTTGTTCTGCCTGCCGCAACGTGATGTATTGATATGCATACAACAATATGTTATAAATTGAAATAAAATATGCATTTTTTCATAATTTATCAGCATTATGATGGCACAAAAAAGGCAGTCTTATGAATAATCCACAGCTCTTCCGTGGGCATTATGTCGTGTGGGTAATAAAGGCAGCCTCTCCCTTGGACTGCCAGGAGAGCTGTAAAACCGAATGCATTAGTTCAGCCCTGTGATGATAAATCATTTTAGTATGGCAGTAGGCCCTGGCTCACTTTTACTCCTGAGGTCTGAAAGAATCGTGTGCCATACGGCTCTGGCTGGCTCCGAGTCTCCTGGGGGAGGTTTGGAGCGAGTGATATGGTTAGATAACAAGTGGCAGTGTTTCTCAGGTACTGATATTGGGATGCCTCCCGGTGTTTTATTGCCTGGAGTGGCTGCTTTTGTCCTAATTGGGACTGAAGTTCTTCTCTGTGTCTTAATTTGCAATATGGTGCCACGTTTCCTAGGAACACAAACATTCTTCTGTAATCCTCGGCGACCTCTCTTAAGTGATGTTTTGCATGGGTGAGAAATCAATAACTCCTTACTGTTCTTATTTTATCCCCTTGAAAACGTATAGATACCCTTATACCAACTGTTTTCCTTGGAGCTGGGGGACCCATCCATCCATCCTTATGCCATGCATTGCAACGGGTGACAACCTGCACGGACTAGTAGCAAATCTCAATTCATTGTTTGTGATTTAAAGAATCACGTTTACCTAAGCTTTGTTAGAAGCGTTGACTTATGGATTAAGGTCTGTATGGATTGATTTCTCCTTAAATGACAGAGGGTGATATTGTGTACATGTGAAGAAAAGGTCTTATTTCAAACCATCTTTTTGGATAAGACTCTACGCTTGAATTTTTAACACGTTTCAATTTTCTCATGGTAACAAATATCTGGGAAAAAAAGTACTTATTTAAGAAACACCAGATGGAAAATAACAGCTGTTATGAAGGAGGTGAGGCCCATATTTCATTTTGTCATTATCTTCCTATGTTACCCCGTGCAACTAATTTGGGAATACTTTATCTCTTTTTGAGGTGTGAGATTGCTTACCAGCCTCTGCTGTCTCGATCTAAGTATCCATACATGAAGTTCATGCTGATCTACGAACAGCTAAAACAACAATGATTTGATGCGTCCACAAACAGTTCCATTTACTGCAGGGTAACATCCAGTTTTATACCTATAAGCCCATTTTAAATAGTCAAACTAATTAGAACCATGAAACTATAGTCATAGCGCATTTTAATCCGCTAGCATATTAACCAACGTGGGTGGGGATGGGTGCACTTTGCAGAGAAAAGATTTTGTGTGAGTCTGGACGACCATTTGGATGGAAACAGGTGGGGAAACAGTTCAGGACCACCACTCCTTCATGTCCCTGAAATGCAAGTGCAGGGACTGTTAGCAGCAGCTTACCAGCTGAGCGGCATAAATACGGCCAATTTCGAAGGAAACCAGAATTTATGTAATATAGAGCCTTTTGAACCACATCCACTTGACTTCATTTGGAAGCAACTATGTAACTGGTGCAGCTCACCTAGCATGGCATGGCTCTCCTGCATTTCAAATGACTTGTGCGCCCTGGGTTCTGCACCAGTGGGTCCTGAAAACTGTCGCCCACAGAAGAGATTGCTGCAGTCCAGTGCACGGAGTAGAAAAGCCCGGAGCACTAGGGTGATGGCAATTTTGAAGACAGATGCCTTCCATTTTCCTCCAGACTGGAGATACTAAAGAAAATAGCCATGCAAACTCCTGTCCCACCACCACATCCCTTCCTTTGGCCTTGTGAGTGGACCCTGGAGAAGAATGAGGAATCTCAATACATGTAACTGAGCGAAGGCAGCATTAGAAAAGGTGACCCCAGGCATAGCGTCCCTTCAAAGAGGAAGCTTAAGAGTGTCTGTCTGTTTATGTGTGAGAAACCCCTGAGGTGATGGGAAAGGCTGGTGACCGGTCGGTCCTTCTTTTGGGTTCATACACACCTGGAGATTTATTTAATATTTGAGAGCCATTGTGGTTCAGAATAGAATCCTCTTAGCATCCCTATCATAAGCTCAGATGAAAGATGGTTTAAAGTGCCGTGGTTGGTTAGCATGTAGTGCTTTCACTGTGGGAGAAAAATATATACATATATGAAATAGATCCTTTCACAGGGAATTCAATACATCAATGAGTAGAAGCCTTTCTTTAAATCCTTTTATTTAGACATCTTTTGTTTGGAAAATACAGTTCTGACGTTGGTTGCTTTGTGGACTGAGACCTGGCAGTAAACATAAATAGGTCACTGATTTATCAGGTGTCTAGGAAATTTATTTTTGCAATTTTATTTAGAAAAATGCAAGTGAAATGGAAAAACCCCTTCACATGTATATGTATGTGGAAAAAATATCCATGAAGTATACACGCTCATGCATGTATATATATTCTAGTGTCAGTAACATTCTGACCTAAATGGGAGCATTTTACTTGAGAAAATCATCTATAAAAATACAAATTCCCCTAAATAATAATTTATAAATTATCAAGCGTTCATGAGGGAAGGGGGACTAAGGAGGGAGAGGGAAAAATAAGGAGCTGATACCAAGGGCTTAAGTGAAGAGGAAATGTTTTGAGAATGTTGATGGCAACGAATGTACAAATGTGCTTGACACAATAGATGTATGTATGGATTGTGATAAGAGTTGTATAAGCCCCCAATAAAATGATTTAAACAAACAAAAATACAAATTCCCTGATTGATTTTACTGAATTAATTTACATAGGATTACGGTAACCCTGTCCTGACTTGCTGCTTAAGAACCCTGGTGGTTTAGTGGGTGGGCTATGCTTTGGGCTGCTTTCTAACTGTAAGTTAGCAGTTTGAAGCCATCAGCCATTTGCAGGAAAAGGTAAGGCTTAGTCCAGTGGGGATGGCTTTATGTATTTATCTTCATCCCAGCAAGTAGTTATTCATATATTTTTCAAAGAATGAATAGCCTGTTATTTATTACCATGTTAGCAGCTAATTATTAATTTTCTTAGCTACTACCTCCTATTATAATTTTAGACCTTTGTTTCTAAAATTTTATAATTAAAATAAATCTCATTCTCTTTTGTAAACCCTCAATTAATTTTTATTTCTCTCTAAAATAGACAAAGCATAAACTCAAGAGGTAAAAAGCTTTTTTTTTTAAAGAGCGATTTAGCTTGTTTTCAAAGTTTTTCTTTTTTTTTTTTTTTGCATGTTAAAATCAATCTTGGGTAAGTAAATTCTGAGATAGAAGTCATAAAACATTTCCTACTTATAGCCACATATTATTATCCATTGAATTATGAGTATGAATTATGAGAGCTAATGTAAAGACTTTGGAATTCCATATTATTCCATTTACAAAGAAAAAAAAGATGATGACCAAAAGAGGCGAAAGATTTCTGAAATCTTAGTGAATGAGTTAAACTCTAATTTATTCTAACAGAAAAACAGTGAGCACCTACCTGGAGGCAAATGAAATCATAGCTTTGCTCTATATTTGTTTAGGAATAAGACTGTGAACATTGCAATATTTCCTGCGTATGCCTTTTACTGAGCTTACTCTGCATTTTCACACTTAGTAGCTATGTAAAGTTGTGTATATTACTCAGACCCTCTGCATCTATTTATCACATATAAATTGGGAATCATAATTCTCTGTGTCTGTATTATAAAGATACTCAACAAATACTTGTTTGTTTGTTTTATAATATAAACTGTATTATTTATCCAGTTTCTCCAAAAGCATAAAACAAAGCATTAAGGAGTGGGAATTCAGTACCCTCTAGGTCTGTGATGATGGTTGTTATTGAGGGAGACCAGACCGTATGATTGCTGAGTTTTACAGATACAAACCCTATGGAGTAGTTGGGCTCTGTACACATTGTGTCGCCATAAGTCAAAATTGATTTGAAGGTACCTAACAACAACAAGAGTTTATATGTTTAAATTTTATGAGCAGTAATTGTAAAGGGAATGATATTATATTTTCCATGAGGATGGTCTATGGCAGATGCCTACTTAATTTTATACGTCAAATTGGCTGGACCATTGTGCCCCCTCATTTGATCACATATGAAGCTAGATGTTGTTATGAAGTGTTTACGTAGGATTATTGTTTAAATCAGTTGGCCTCAAATAGAGTAGATCGGTTACTCATCTCTGTAATGTGGGTGGACCTCTTCCAACTCGTTGAAGGCCTTAAGAACAAAAAGGAGTTTTCGCGATGGAGAATCCTGCTACCAAACTATGAACAGACATCTTGCCAGAGTTCTTCCTCTCCCCTACCACTTGACATGCATGTCGGGTCACCACCATTCTGGAAATTCTGCCTTGTGACTTACATACACATTTTGGACCTGCCAGTACACACTGTTATATGGCTAGTTTCTCAAAATGAGTCTCTCTCTCTCTCCCCCCTCACACATATACAGACGCACAGACAAACATACACTAGTACATAGGGAGCCCTGGTGAACTGTTGGGTAAGTGTTGAATGTCTGACTGTACACTCTAGGGTTCAAGTCCTCCACTTGGGAAAAGATGAGATTATCTATTCCTGTGAAGAGTTGCAGCCGTGGAAACCCTATATAGAGTCATGAGTTGAATCAACTGGATGCCAATGTGTTTGGTTTGGGGAGTTACATTTTCAATTATCTTTTAATTCCATATTTTCACAACCTTTCTGAAGCCCCTACATGTGTCTGTGTGTGTTACTAGGTCTGTTAAGACAATAGAGTAGGCTAGTACCACAATTACTCTTTTCTCATCAAGTGCTCCAAGGAGATTCATCATTACTGTTATGTAAAGCTGTTGTGTAAGATACAAGCTTTCAAGAGTCTTGTCACTGTAGTCGTTAGCACCAAACATGGCAAGAACCCAGAACCAGGGCAGTCAGAAACGTGCTGGCATTGGGGAACGAGACCGAGGAAGGCCTAACTAAATAGGCAGTATTCATCAGTCCTCAACAAAGGTGAAGCATGAACCCACCAGAACCCACCAGCAGGCAGAAAAGCAGGAGTCCAAACACGAGTAATAAGCATTAGTTCTTAGGCAAGGAAAAAAATGTGATCGAACATTGCAACAGGTAAAATGATGTATTTAAGGAATCATTTAAATTACAAGGCTAAAAAATCTTTCCCAAGAGGCATCAAACTTGACTTTTCTTGGCTCGTATGTGAAAAGAGAAATTGGTTTCTTAAAGCTTGAGAGCACACGCGTGCAGTGATTGTCATCCAGTCGAATGGCAATAGCACAAAGGCCAGAAAAGGAAGGATGAACAGCTCAGTCTGGGGTGCGCCTTCCCACCCTCGCTGTGTTTCTGAGGCTACCACGTGAGTACCCGCCCGGATTTGATCATCACGTTTCAGGATACTTGTGACTGCGTTTATGCTTCCTTTTATTCCTTCTGTGACTGTAATAAATGCTCACATCTCCGGTGGTCGGGAAATCACTTTTTTGTTCAATCACTTTGTTTCCCCTGTAGCATCTTGACCAGTCTCGTAAGTATGCTGAAGCATGATACTCACCTGTTTCCTTGATGCTTTCACAACTTTGCCCTTTAAGGAGGTTTAACCACCTTGGGGAATATGTCAGAGACATATTACAATAGACCTTTATGCAAAATGTTTTGGAGTCTGTATTTGACAGGCTAGTCAAAGAGTTGTAATGCATGGCTTCCAACTCTCAGTGACCACAAGCACTGGCTATTTCTCACTCAGGCCACTTCCAGTGTGGATGGTCCTGGTCAGGAAGCTCTCCTGCATGGTTCTCCTCTGAGCTTTGGCTTGTTTCATTTCATTTTCAGTGACTCCATTTTCCTAGATTCATACTTCATAGGGGTTAAATTTTGGACTCCTTGAACTGTGAGGCTCACTCCAGTGCTGGCTTGGGGTACTAGCTGCGCAATGTGGGTAGTGGTGAATGAGGAAGTGGAAGGGTGATGAAGAATGGACGATCAAGAATGTTCATGACTTTCACTCACCTTCCATTGGCCAGAAATCATGGTGTCCCATCTCTAAATACAAGGTGCCCTAGGGAATGTATTCTTCCTGGTGCTGATGAAGAAAACTTGGTGTCCCAACCCTTATAGAACTTAATATCCAGATTGTAATCGACCCTTTCTCTCACACATTCTCCCCTTCTACCTGCTCTTCCACTCTAACAGCATCAGTGCCTCTCAAGTAGGATGGTCAGAAAGCCAGTGCCTTCTCCCTACTCTCAATGAATGCTATGGCAAAGTGCCAGCATTTGGGGGCTTGTTTTAGACTCTCTAACTGCTCCCCTTCTGTTCTGAGAGTAAACTCACTATTAATGCACAGTCCTCATTTATTGTACTCCAAGCTATGGCAGAAATAACTCATTTTGGCAAAAGGAAATCACCCTGGAAATTACAAGAGGATGTGACATGGATTATTTAGTGTAATGGCTGAAGGTGTTTTCAGTAAAATGCAGTGTGCGCTGTGTTCCCTGATCCCATTTGTCCTCTTAAAATTAATTTCTGTAGTGTTTTACAGTTACCTGTTTAATTATTCATTCTGGATGTCATGCAGCATGATACAGTACTGCAAAATAAAGTCAATAAAACAAGTTTCTAATGCTAAATATTGAAGCTGGAAAATATGACCATTGCAAGTAAGCATGGATCTGCCTTCTGTTTTCCTAAGCCTTCTACAAAGGTGTGTTATGCAATAAACAATATAGTGTTGCCTGGTTTAATTTGATGATGTTAGCATAAATATCCTGAGAGTTTTATAGTTTGGTTTCTTGTTTTGTTTTCCTCTGAAGTTTGTTTGTGTCGTGTGATTACCTGTTTCCTGGGCGTTGCACGCAGCTTAATCTTTCATGCCATTGAAATGTCTGTGTCTCTGCACACTGCAATGTGATGGGACACACATGAGTTTGGGGTGGGCAGACTGGGCCGGACATAATTGGTTGCAGATTCCCTGCCATCCCTACAGAACAGTTTCCTGTGTGGGAAATCTATTTCATAAAGTAGCTGTGTATACTAAACCAAATGACACAAGATAAACCCTAAATGCAGCACGCTGACTTGCCTCCCTCTTAAGAAATGACTAATCTCTATTAATAATTTTAGATAAAGTATAAAAGGACCAGAATATAAAGGATAGTAATGAGAATTACTCTGACTTTATGAAGATTATTAAATGAGACAAAATAATTAGTTTATTTTAAATATTTAATATTCAAAATGATTTTATCTAAAATATTGTACAATCAAAGCATGAATATGAAGTTTCTTTATTAAAATAGAGATGAATAAAACTTGATCAACTTATGTAGCATCTCATTTCAAATTAGGAGCTCATGAAATAATAATTCACTAAACCAAAAACCTTCTCTCACTGCCATGACCTGGTTCTGGATCATCATTGCGCTATCAGGCCTCTGGGTGCAAATCACCAGAGGGGCGGGGGTAGGGGGTGGCATCAGAGATGAAGACAGATCCCTTATATGTTAAAAATAAGAAAAGAAGAGCAATTCCTAAAAACTCGATCCAAAGAACTGGATGTTAATGTTGAAGAGATCTATTGAAGGAAATGTGACAGAGAAGCACCGATCCGTTCAGGAGGCCAAATAGCAGTAACAGATGTTTTGAAAGGAGAGACGTGAGGAAATGGGAGGCAAGTGTCAAAGAAATGACAGGAAAACCTAAGGCTGCCGCGAGGCGCAGCTCCTCTTCCAAGAGGGAAACGTGCGCCGTCCCCAAAGGCACAAGCATTTCAGCCGCCTCTGGGTTCTCATCAGTACCAGTGTACTCGAAGACCATCCTGGAGCAGCTCTGTCCATGTGGGGCTTTCCAGCGGGAGCTCTGACCCCAGTGGGGCTCTCACCTTCCACTCGACCTTCTCTGAGGAAGTCAGCTGGCTTGCACTCCTTCCCAGAAAGAAAGAAGGGACGTTCAGACAGAAGGAGCAAGCTTCAGGGTCAATGAAAAGAATTCCCATGTTATCGATCGTCATCCGTAAATCAAGGGCATAGAAGAAAAGAAGGAAGGAAGGACGGAAGGAAAGAAAAGGAGAAAATTCTGTGGGCAGAGTAGAAATTGATAATTCCATCTGAGATTAAGAAACTGGAAGCTTTTAATTAAGAAGACATTTTATTTTTTCTCAAAAAGAAACATGAGGAGTGGTCAGGAAAGCCGGAGGAAGAAAAAGAGCAAACAAGCAGAAATGTATGGACCCCTCCTCTAAAAGAAACCCACCACCACTAACAAAAGGAACCCTATCCAAAAGCCATGGCCCAAATACGTAAAACAAACAAACAAAACAAAACTGGAAATACAGAAGGCTAGGCGTTAGAACAGCTGGTGGAAAGTAAGACAAGAAGACCATTTGCTCATAAAATGAGACGAGTGGATCTGTAAGTGGCACCGGTATGTAACATTGGACTAAAGGGAGGGGGCAAAGCAAAGAACCAGAAAGAAAACTGAAACCTGGGAGCAAACCTGTCTGAGTGGCGCCGCTTCCGTCTCCCACTTGCCTTCCGCTCCTGATGGGCACAGGACGGCTGCCACGCGGTGTTGAGACCTAGCTTCAATCATTGTACCAACTCCTGTCTGTTCTCTGAAGCTTTGTTTAAAGCTAGTTCTCATACCAATACACCTTACGATGTGGGATATACTGAAGATAAAACACCTGTGTACGTTGAAAGAATTCACCAAGAGAGTATTCAGAGAGCCTACAGACTGGGAAAACATCTTTAGCAATGACACATCAGATGAAGAAAACCCTAAAATACTCTGTTAACTTACAATAAGAAAGAATCCAATTGCCCACTGAGGAGATGAGCAAAGGGCCTGAACAGAAGGTTCACCAGAGCAGAAATGCAAATGGCCAATAAACATGAGAAAATGTTCCAGATCATTAGCCATAAGACTGTGTGTGGGTCAGGAGGGGTTGCGTGTCAGACTGGACACAACTCCCGCACTGTGATTCTGGTGCTACTCCCGTAGTGCTGTGGGTAAGGGGATGTCTTGTCTCATGGTGAGGCCAACACTACAGTCCTCTCTGTGCATTGGCTGCTCTGAGCAGGACTGTCATCCT
>NW_022103909.1:13449804-13468813 GCF_000313985.2 Echinops telfairi | reverse complement strand
TGGTAAGTTCTCCCTTTCTCCCCCACCTTTCCCTTACCATCCTGGTATCACTACTCTCATTATTGGTCCTGAGGGGTTTATCTGTCTTGAATTCCCTGTGTTTCCAGTTCTTATCTTTACCAGTGTACATCCTCTGGTCTAGCCGGATTTATTATGTCGAATTGAGATCATGATAGTGGGGGAGAGGAAGCATTAAAGAACTAAAGGAAAGTTGTATGTTTTACTGGTGCTATACTGCACCCTGACTGGCTCATCTCCTCCCTTCAACCCTTCTGTAAGGGGATGTCCAGTTGCCTACAGATGGGCTTTGGGTCTCCATTCTGCACTCCTCTTCATTCACCATGATATGAGATTTTGTTCTTTGATGCCTGATACCTGATAACCTTCGACACCTCGTGATCACACAGGCTGGTGAGCTTCTTCCATGTGGGCGTTGTCGCTTCTCAGCTAGATGGTCTTTTGTTGCTTGTTTATCTTCAAGACTTTAAGACCCCAGATGCTATATCTTTTGATAGCCGTGCACCATCAGCCTTCTTCACCACATTTGCTTATACACCCACTTTGTCTTCAGTGATCTTGTTTGGATGGTGAGCATCATGGAATGCCAGATAAATAGAACAGAGTGTTCTTGCATTGAGGGAATATTTGAGTAGAGGCCCACTATCCATCTGCTACCTTAACACTAAACCTATAAATATATGTATATAGATATATTTCTCCATTGTCATATATTAATATATTTACATATGCCTGTATTTAGACCTCTATACATGCCCTTTGCCTCCTAGTTCTTGCCTGTATTTCCTTTTACTTTCCACTTGTCCCACTATCATGTTCAGCCTTCATTTGGGTTTCATTAATTCCTCTCAGTTACATTGCTCTTGATCAAGCCCTACCAGGCTTCCTACACCCTCCTTGCCATTTATTTCAGATCACTTGTTTTTCCCTTGTCCCTGGGTTTGTTAACACCTACTTCCTTTCCTCTGCCTACCCCTCTCCCATGTCCCCCTAGGACTGTCAGTCCCATTGTTTGTTCCTCCAGATTGTTTATCCTGCCTATCTAGATAGACCTGCAGAGATAATAATATGTACAAAAAACAAGACAGAGCAAAACAAAGCAACAAAAGAAAACAAAACAACAACAAAAACCCCAATGACTAAAAAAAGAAAAGCCTATATATAGATTAAGGTCTGTTTGTTGACCTTTAGGAGTGTTTTCTGGTACAGTCTGATGGGGTGCCACACCCTGGTCCCAAAGTCTATTTTTGGTCTTCCCTGGGGACTTAGCTGCTCTGCTCCCCTTGCTGTTCTGTTCCATAACCATAGTGTTTCACCTTGGTATGGTGGGGTCAGATCAGGCACAATTCCTGCACCGTGTCCCCAGTGTTGTCAGCTATATGGCTATGGGTCAGTGAGGGATGTCGTGTCTTATAGTGGGGCCGGCCCTATAGTCCTCTCTTTGCACTGGCTGCTCAGAGCAAGAATATCATTCTCAGGGCTAGGTGGGCCAGGATGTGCTCCATTCTCCCCTCCTCCCTCTTCATTTGCCCCTGTGTGTGCTGATCAGACATGTCCCTCTCCCCGAGCTGTAACTTCAGTGCTATTCTCTGAAGTGGGTTCTGCCAGGAGGAGGGCGCTGTTCACGTAGTTGGGATTGGGGCCAGCCCCTTAGACCTCTCTACTGGTTCCCTGCTTCATGCCGGCATGTTACATTCACATCTTGGAGCACTGGATTGAAGTCTGGTCTCTCTTTCCCTGTGGAGATATCAATAATACCCTCCCCTTAGTGGGTTAGTGCCTTGTTCGTCTGCTACCCATGTCAGGTTATTTTTTTTTTTGCTGCTTCCTTCTCTTTTTTAGTTGGCTACCATATGTCTCCCTGGATTTGGTCTCATCCCCGCTATATTACCTGGACCTCACCCCATATTGTATGTATACAGTAGCTTTTTCCTTTTTCCTCTTTTGCATTTTTTGCATTTTAAGCTTACCTCAGCGTATTCACATTGTACTTGTCCTTTTGTGCTTGGCTTACTTTGCTTAGCAAAATTTTCTCCAGTTCTTCCCATGCAGTGATGTCCTTCATGTGTTCATCACTGCTTTTTAAGGATGTATAGTACTCCATTGGATGTATGTACCACCGTTTTTTAATCTCTTCATCTGTTGATGGAAATTTGGGTTGTTTCCAACTCCTTGCCATTGTGAACGGTGCCACAATGAACATTTAAGCACAGATGTCTGGCTGTGGTTTGTTTCTTGCCTCTTCCTGGTATATGCCCAGTGGGGGAACGCTGGGACGCTGGGACGGACGTATGGTAGCTCATTTTCCATCTGTTTTAGATATTGCCAAATCACTTTCCAGAGTGGCTGTACGTATCTCAGGTCCACCCGCTGTGGACGTGAGTTCCTATCTCATCACAGCCCCGCCAAAAATTGTTGCTTTTTGATTTTTTTGAATTGGGCTATCTTTGAAGGTGTTACATGGTTTCTCATAGTTGTTTTAATTTGCATTTCTCTTCTGGCTAATAATCAGGAACATTTTTTCATATGTTTATTGGCCATTCAGATTTCTGCCATTGTGATTCTTCTGTTTAGGTCCTTTGCCCACCTACTCGGTGGGCAATTGTTTTTTTCCTTTTTGGAAGCTAGCAGAGCATTGTAGATTTTAGTATTAAGGCCTTTGTCTGATATGCTAAAGATGTTTTCCAAGTCTGGGGGCTCTCTTATTACTCTCTTGGTGAATTATTTCAATGCCACAGGTGTCTTATCTTCAATAATCCTTCTAGTCAATTTGTAACTGATCTGTGTTTGTGTCCTTCCCTATTTCTGATAGCCTATGTATTCCCTGCACCAAAGTTCTCAGGCTTGTCCCAATTCCCTTATTAATGGCCCTATAGTTTTGGGTTTTACCTTGATGTCTGTGATCCACCTTGACTTTATTCTTGTGCATGGAGTGAGATAAGGGTCTTGCTTCATTTTTCTTCAGGTAAATATCCATTTTATCCAGCACCACTTGTTAAAGAGGGCATCCGCTTTCCATTTGACATTTTTGGGTCCCTTATCAAAGATTAGTTGTCTATATGCTGATGATTTTATTTCTGGGTTTTCATTCTTTTCCATTGGTCTAAGGATCTGTCATTATACCAGTACCATGTGTTTTTGACCACTGTTGCTGTATAATAGGTTCCAAAGTCAAGTAAAGCAAGCTCTACCACTATGTCCTTCTTGAGGAGTTCTCTGCTAATTCTGGCCTTCTTTCCTCTCCATATGAAGTTGGTAATCAATTTTGCTAATTCTTTGAAGAAAGATGATGGTCAATATATTGGGATTGCATTAAACTTATATAGTGCCTTGGGCAGAACTGACATCTTTACTATATTGAGTCTTCCAATCCAGGAGCATAAGATTTTCTTCCATTTGTTGAGGTCAGTCATGGTTTTCCTCATACAAATCTTCTGTTTTTTACTCAGGTATATCCCTAGATATTTCAATTTGTGCTTGAGTATTGTGAAGGGTACCACCTTTTGATCTCCCCTTCTGTAGTCTTGTCTGATGTGAATAGCAGTCCAATAGACTTCTGTTTGTTGATCTTGTATCCTGCCACTCTGCCATATTCCTCTATTGTTTCCAGTACTCCCCTTAGGGAGCTTTTGAGGTTGTTCACATATAAAATCATATCATCTGTGAATAACAATAATTATTCCTTCCCCAGGTGAATACCGTTGATGTTTTTTTTTTTTATTACCTTATGCTGTTAGCTAAGACCTCCAGTACTATGTTAAATAAGAGTGGGGACAAGGGACATCCTTGTCTGGTCCCCCTTTTCAGTGGGATTGTTTTAGTCTTTTCTTCATTGACTACCACGTTGGCTGTTGGTTTTTCATATATAGCTTTTATTATATTGAGGAATTTACCTTCCATTCCTACCTTCTTGAGTGTCTTAAACAGGAATTTGGTTTTGGATATCGTCAAATGTTTTTTCCACATCTATTGATATTATCATGTGGTTCTTATAGTTTTTCATGTCAATATGGCGAATGATACTAATGGTGTTTTGTATGTTGAACCATCCCTGCATCCCTGGTATGAATCCCACTTGGTCATAGTGAATTATTTGTTTTATATACTTTTGTATTCTATTGGCCAGTATTTTGTTAAGCATTTTTGCATCGATGTTCATTAGGGATATTGGTCTGTGGTTTTTGACTCTTGTGGATCCTTGACCAGTTTCGGTATCAGAGTTATACTAGCTTCCTAGAAAGAGTTTGGGATTTTGCCTTCTTTTTCTGTGTTCTGGAAGAGTTTGTGTTGGATTGGTGTCAGTTCTTCCCTGAATGCTTGGTAGAATTCTCTTGTGAAGCCGTCTAGCATGGGGGATTTTTGTAGTTCATAATCCCTTGATAATCTTGCATATTTCTTCTATTGCTATGGGTCTGTTGAGATTCTTGACATCATCAGGGATAGTCTAGGGGAGGGATTGTTTTTCCAAGGATTTGTCCATATCTTCCAAGTTGTTGAATTCATTGTTGTAAAGTCCTTCATAGTACTGAATTATCCTTTTGATTTCATTTGGGTCTGTTGTAATGTTCCCTCTTTCATCCCTCATCCTTACTATTGAAATTTGTTCCTTCCTTTCTTTGCATAGAACACCAGCAGTCTGTCGATTCTGTTTATCCTTTCAAAGAACCAACTTTTAGCAGCATTACTTTCCCCATAGTTTTCATATTTTCCCTCTTCTGAATCTCAGCACTGATTTTAATTATTTCTTTTCTTTTGCTATTAGTAGGATTGTCCAGTTGACTCTGCTCTAGTTGCTTTAAATTTTGTGCCAGCATATCAATCATAAGTCTCTCTTCCTTTTTCAAGTGTGCATGTATTGCTATGAAACTTCCTGTGCCTTTTTGGTACTCATGTTCTCATTCTCGTTGGTTTCTATAAATTTCCTAATTTCATCTCTGATCTGGGCCAGTACATACTCTGTTTGTAATAGAGAGTTATTCATCCTCCGATTGTTTGCCCTTGTTTTCTTATTCTTGCTTTTGTTGATTTTCAGCCTTATGGCACAGTGGTGAGAGAGAGAGGTCTATATGATATCAATGTGTTTACATTTATACAGATTTGACTTATGCCCCAGCATGTGGTCTATCTTCGAATATGTACCATGTGGACTTGAAAAGAATGTCAATTAATTTGTATTTGGGTGGAGAGCTCTGTAAATATCAGGTCTAATTGTCTAATTGTCGTGTTTAGATCTCTAGCCTCCTTGTTGAGTTTCCCTGTGATCTATCTTTTTCAGGATGTGGTTTATTGAAGTCACCTACTATAATTGTTGAGCCTATGATTTCTTTTTTCATCTTTTGCAGCGTTTGAGTGATGTAGTCAGGGGTCTCTCATTCGGGGAATTTATGTTTAAATGCTTAGTGCTTCTTTGTCTACCATTCCCTTGAGCATTATACAGTGTCCCTCCTTATCTCTTTTTATGGTTTGCACTTTTGGGCCAATTTTTATCCAAGATTAGGATTGCAACCCCTGCTTTTTTTTTGAATTGCTGTTTGCTTGGTATGTTTATCTGCAGTCATTGATTCTCAACTTTTTTTGTCTGTAATTTTGAGATGTGTCTCTGTAGGTAGCAGATTGGTGGGTTGTCATTTCTAAACCAGTCTGCTAGCCTCAGCCTTTTAATGTCTGAGTTCAGTGCATTGATATTCAGGGTTATTACATCCATCTGTGGACTCTCATGTCATCTTATATCTTTTGTGTTGGATGTTTTCCTACCTTCCTTTCTTATCCGTGTGTTGTGCATGTGTGTTTGTGTGGTTCATGCTTGACTTCTTTCCACCCTTAAGCCAATGCTATCTTGGGGTCTATTTTCTCTTTGTTGCCCTCCTGGGTACGGTTGTTCTATGTGGTGGTCTCTTATTTGTGCTCAGTGAGTGCTGTTCTCCCGCCCATAATGAGTTGGCAAGGACCTTTTGTAGGGCTGGGTTTCTTTTAAAGTATTCCTTGAATTTTTCCTTATTCAGGTAGACTTACTTCTCCATCTATCTTGACCGATAATTTGGCTGCAAAGAGTATTCTTTGATTTGCATTATGTTCCTTCAATTTTTGGAATATGTTACTCCACTCCCTCCTCTTCTTCATGGTGTCCACTGATATGTCTGAGCATATTCTTATTTGGGAACCTTTATATGTGATTGCTTGTTTTTCCCTAACTGCTTTCAAAATGTTCTCCTTTTCCTCAAAGTCGAATTGTTTTACTATTATGTGCCTTGATGACTTCTTCTTGTGATTCAGTCTAGCTGGTATCTTCCAGCCTCCTGACTGGTTGCCTGGTTTTCATTCATTAAACTGGGGGAGTTTCCCCCCACGAATTCTCTTACTATTTTTCGCAATTGACTTCTTTGTTGTGTCTTCCTCTAGTAATCCAATTATTTTGATGTTGTTCCTCTTCATAGCATCAGATATTGCTCTTAGGTTTTCTTCAACTTTTCTGAAGATCTTATTCGATTTTTGTTCACATTTGTTAAAGTCTGCTTGGCTGACCTCTAGGTCACTGGTGTGTTTCTCTGCCTCCTATAGTCGGTTGATGAAGTCCACGAGTCTCCTACTGGTTTTTGTTATCTCGTCCTTAAAATCTTGTATTTCCCTTTGTTGTATGGTCTTCATCTCCTCTATGATTTCATCCTTTTTCTGTATTGTTTCCCTCATATCATGTATGACTCCAAACAGCATTCTGAAAATTTCTTTCTGTGGTAGATCAATGTCTGCTGCTTCTTTGCATGTTGGTAGATTCAGGACAACTGACCTTGTCTTTTGGCTGTCCTGGGTTTTTTTTGGGCTTTTTAAAATTTTTAGGTCGTTGAGGCTGATTGCTGTTTGTGTTATGTTGTTTTAGAGGAGCCCAGTGCCATTTTCCAGGGAGTCAAAGAGCACTGGTCTGTCTTTGGGAGACTCGTAAGAATGCTTCTTTAAACTGCCTGCAGCTAATTGCCCTATGGGATTGGCCTACCACTATATCCTCCTGCGACTTCACTCTTTCCCTAGAAAACCAGTATTCTTTTATTTGGAGAACAAGTTGGATGGTCCTCTCAGGGGATGATGATTGGGGGGTTGTGGACCCACAAGGATATTGCTGCATTGGGTGATCTCAAAAGAAGCCATGATGGTGTGGCCCCTGGTAGCTTGGGGTGCCACAGAGGGTGTGCAGGCTTGCCCGCTGCAATGGGATTGCCAAAGAAGGCAGGTGGGTATGCCCGCTTTGGTGTAGAGCACCTGGTCAGCTAGATTGTTGTGGAGGTTTGGCAGAAGTTCCCATAGCAGCGTGGAGTGCTGGAGAATGTTGGCCGAGCTGCCTTAGCCTATGTAAGGCACGATGGCAAGCAGGAGGAAGTTCCTTCAGTCATGTGGGGCTACAGAGTATGGTAGGAGCTCCCCTAATCATGCAGGAAGGACTTTCCCCCCAAAGAAGGTAGGCGGGATTTCCCCAGCCACTTGTTGAGTGCTGCAGAGGGTGGGCGTGCAGATGAGATTTCCCCCAGAGGAAGGTAGGCGGTATATAACCTCTGCAGAGGGCGGGCAGGCCAGATTTTCTCTGGAGGAAGGTGGGCAGAATATCCCTTGGAGGAATGTTGGCATGATTTCCCCTGGAAGAAGGCCGTGAAACAGTTCCTAAGCAGCCGAAAGAATCCCTGATTTGCTCAGTGCTAAATAAGCAGATGTTGATGAGACATAGTGCCATTTTGAAACAAAGGTGTCTTTGAAATCTCTCCAAGTAGATTTGTCACTAATTTTCACTATTCCTTTCAACTCTATCCCTAGTGTGCTCTATAAATTAGTGAGACCAGTTTAGATTCACTAGTTGTAAAAATATGTAAAAATGTATAACTATTTTTATAATTTTAATTTTAAAATTTTTCAATAATTGTCTACCAGGAAAACAGTATTCACACTGTGAGCATTCAAATTTTAGAAATTGAAGTTCAAGACTGATCACAGTGACTGATCACAGTGACAATACAATGATGATTGTTTTTGTGCATTCAGAAGTGTTACCCTCTGCATATTGTATGTTATATTTGTTTTCCTGTTAAAAATGTGCTGTTCAAGTTGAAAGACAGAAAGAGGTCATCTTGAGATAATAAATCTGAAGAGTTAACCATGGCAAAGCTAAATTGACAGTCAAGTTTACATATGATTTCATTTGGCTTATCTACATAGATAAGCCACCCTGTAAAAACTTCACACCCTGTAAAAACTGTAATACTCTGTGCACTTCGATTTAAGTTAATTTTATACTTTGACTTAAAGTTTAAAAAATGATATGCATTTGAATGGTAGATTTCTTTACAAATTACCTGATAGTTTTGGGATTGGAAAGGAACATAGTGTATGAATTAGAATGAAATTAAAAGACATTAAAGAAAGTCAAACCAGGGAAATAGATTAGCATATGTCTGCCTAAAAGAACAGAATATGCCAGATTAAGTTAACATTTGGATTCCTACTCCCTTTTAAATAAAGTGATGAGATTTGGGGGGAATGATTCATTTTTCTTTGAGAAGGCAGTCTGCCATCTCCGTACTTGGAACTGGTTTAGTAAAGGTCAGTTCTCCAAGGCCTTACTCCCTCATCCTCCTTAGTGACCTGATGTTAGTGTGTCATGTGATGAGGCACCCATCTTTCAACGGACTTTCTCATTTCTATTACTCTGCAGCACCTTTTTTCCCTGACAACACCAAAATAGTGTTTTGTTAGAGCCCGGGCTGGGGCTGTGCCATGCATCCTTCAGTAAGAGCAATAAGCAGGGAGTGACCCTGGGTTCTTGCAGTAATTCTTCATTTTATTTATAAGGTTCTAGGGCAAGTGACTATTAAAAATAAATGAGGAAAGCTAGCCATTTTCTTTAACTGCCTTCACCACTAAATTCAATGAATCCAAAGCTTGCTCTGTAATACGCTTGTTCTTGATTTCAGAGTGGGAAGTAAATATTAATAACATAAAATAGGATTACTTTTTTTCTGTAATTATGAAGTCTTTCTGGACATCATTTTGTAAAGCTGTTACTTTGGAAGAGGGAGTCAGATCTCTCTTCTCTTTTTCTGTCAATTAAGTCATCAACATCTGTTGACTTTATTTAATTTGTTAAGCTTAATCATTGGTTCTGACTTAAGATCCAAATGGGTTCCAGATATTTCTACTCAGAATTAATCTATCATATAAACCCCTGGTTTCTATTGAAGATATGGAGGGTGTTTTTGCAATTATTCTTAATAGTGGATTTTGCTGTTTATTCAGGAACAGAATTGCTTTACCCTTTGATATGATAGTTTTAAAGAGCAAAACTTTTAGAAGAGCTTTTTGGATAATAAAGTTATTTTAGGTTAATTTTATTGCAAATAATGGTAAATTACCCTGTTGTGCTTTTGACATTTCAAATTGGATTCACTGTACTTTTGTTTCCCAGTATCAGGCTCAGCACTAGAAGCCATTTAAGTATATTCATATGTTGAGATTTTATGCAATTTATATTTTTCATCTCCACACAGTACTAATAATATTTGACAGAGAGCACTAGGTTATGATGATTTTTATGAACAAAAGTATCTTTCAAAAATAGTAGCATGCCATCATGACCTTTTAAATATAGACTGTGTATCTTCATTTAATTATCTGTGGTGACTTCTGAGTAACCTCTACATACAGTATTTTGAGAAAAAGTTTGTATTACTTATTTTCTATATTTATTTTATATATTACATAGTATATCATATATATATATGTATTTTACTCATAGATTTCGTGTAAAAAGGAAAATACTACATAACAATCATAACAATGCTACATTGCTTTTGTGTAGCTATTTTTACTTCAACTACCAATTTAATATGCTATTCTCTCTCCTCTTAAATATTTGAGGAATAAGTAGATTTACTTATTAAATAAAAATACATTACATATTAAATAAAAATATATTACATATATTAAAAAAAGAAAAACAGCTATTGAGTCGGGAAGTGATATGCTGAACTCACAATGTCCAATAAACTCTGTTCTAGAATGAACGGTTTTTCTGACGCACAGTTTAATGGTCTTTTGAATGCAGATAGTCAGTGATTAAAATGATTCTTAACAATTGCATCTGGAAATACACCCCCTTTTTTTCCCTTGAGAAGTGGTTCAATATGCCATCTGGCATAGCCACAAATGCCCCCAATCAAATCAAGCAGATAATAGAAATACTTCATAATATGTAGGTTCATTTTTTCATTGTGATCATTATCTCTTTGTTGAGAAATGGCCTCTAATAAAGATATTTATTTGGCCCCAGGATGTGTGTACATTAAGGAAATATTACATAGTATATCATATCTATGTGTATTTTACTCATAGATTTAGTGTAAAAAGGAAAATACTCCATAACAATTATAACAATGCTACATTGCTTTTGTGTAGCATAATTTAATATGCTATTCTCATCTTAAAGATTTGGGGAATAAGTAGATTTACAATCACATATATTAAAAAATATATGTGATTCTCCCCTTTCCTATTATATCCATAAAAAATTTATCAAATATCCCTAGGGCCTTTCACATACTGGTCAGCTGGACACAGAGGTCATTAGGAAAACTTCATGTAGTTTTACAGTGCACGTTTGCGATCCTGCAGAGTTATTATATCTCCGAAGACTTCCTTGTGCTTTATTGAAAGCTTCAGGGAAAATAAATATATCTTTCTAGACCCAGAACTTGAAATGACAGTGGACTCAAGAGATCAAGGTTATCAAAACACAGGTTCTGTGTTATGACTTCTGTTTAACTGCAGAAAAACTCCCAAGGTGAAAGAGGTTGTTGTTATTTTTAAAGCATTGAATTATCTGGGAGTGAAATTTCTTATCAGTTTAGATGATTTTTGTTTCCAATTCTAAATATTGACCTTATTTTTGATATCATCTCTGTCCTTTGACAGTTATTAGCTTTTAGATGATTGCTGGAAAATATCTCCCAAACATGTAAACCCCTGAGGTTACTAAGGCTGCTTAGCTATGTTTTGTTTTTTTTTCCACTTAGGATGGTGGAGGAAATGGTTGAAATCATGAAAAGGAAGCACAGGACAGACATGCCTATCAGAATATACTGTCTTGTCTTTCCATACTTTCAAGACTTCTAGTGCTTTCTATTTAATATGTGTAGTTTTACTTGAATCTTTATTTTTTGAAGAGTTCTCAGTGTTCTTCTATAAAGTAGAATGTAGAACTCTTGCCATGATGAGGATTGATATTTCCAGTTTACATGTGAGAAAAGTGAAATACAACTATACAGATTTCATAATCTTTATATAATTGCTATATAAAAGTTAAATTGCATTATTAGTTGGTATGCTGTACATAATTCAGGAAAGCTTACTATATCTAATTGAAGGGCTAATTGTAGTCATTCATACAACCTATCATAAGTCAAACAAAAGATCCTGCTAAATATGACAGCTGTTCTATCAAGTAATGGTTTCTAGAATGCCTCTCCTCCTACCCCATCACTTCAGCATAAATAAAGGAACCACAGTTAGAAAGTGGTTAGCTAAATGTAGGGACAGTATGGTGCTGTTGGGTAAGTGTTGGGCTGCTAACTACAAGGTCAGTGGTTCAAACCCGCCAAACAACAACAAGATAAGGCCGCCAGCTCTTGTTTCTTTGTCTTGGAAATCCTATGTACTATCACTGTGAGCCAGAAATGACTCATTGGCAGTGCGTTTGGTTTGGATTGTGGTAGTGGGGGTGAAATATTATTAGTGTTTCATTGACTATGCAAAGCCATTTGACTGTGGATCAACTAGCTAGGGTAACATTGTGTAGAATGTGAATTCCAGAACACTTATTTGTGCTCATGCAGAGTGTGTACACAGACCAAGAGACATTCATTCAAACAGAACCAGGGGATACTCACACTCACTGCCACTGACTCCATTCTATAAGGTTTTCAATGACCTCTGAGTGGACTTAAACCTCCAACCATCTGGTAAACAACTGAGCACATTTCACATCTGCACCACGGAGGGAGTATCTTTTAATTTCCTTCTTCTAAAATGAACTTTCAGAAACCCCCCGTGTGTGTATGTGTTCATGTATATGTATAATGTATATGTATATGCTTACATACAGGTATATATTTATTGAAATAAAGCTAAGATAGTTTTTGTTTGTTCCCCCCACAATATAGTAGTGATTCCATTATAGTAGTTACTGATTTTTCCCTTAATTTGAACAGCAGAAGGAAAAATAATTTTTCACTGGATCAAATTTACGAATTTGCTCCCTTGATTTATTCCTCTATCCATTCATTGTAATCATGTTAGAAACTATATATATTATTGTTTATATACATACATATATAAAAGCACAATCATATATATTATTGTTTATATATATACATATATAAAAGCACAATCATATCTGCACACACATACAGTGATTTGAATGTTGAAAATTTTAAAATGACTTGCATTTAGTTCATAATATCACAGTTTCAAAAGAGTCAGTGAACTGGACAAACATATCTGCAGAATTATCCACCGAAAGGAACTCATGGCAGGAAGAGAAGGCCTTCGGGGCGGCCTCCCTGGCAGTCAAAATGATTGCTACAAGTCTTCTATTTTCATAATGGTGTCAATGTTGGCCAGTAAATCAGGGAAATTACCAGACAGACCATGCCCTGGGCAAAATATGATGCAGCGTAATTACAAAGGATATTTTTGGAGAAAACTCTCTAGAGTCCTTTGTGCTAAGTGCCTAAGGGGGTTCCTGCTGACCTGTGATTTGATCACAGTTATGCAGGTGTCTCATGCATACAGCCTTCCCAGAAGTTCGCTTCTGCAGGATCAATATTCTGAAACTTTTCGATCCTTACATAAGACAAAGACTACACAAATCACATCATAAGAAAATGCTGCTTAAAAATCAAAACATTAAATAATCCACCTGTCTCTTCTGAAAACTTATGATTCAACTAGGTTTCAAAAATAGTTGACCCATTTTTGAGCTGTTTCTTTTTTAAACAAAAGTGAAGGAGAAATACACGTGGGTTACTCCCCTGGCAAATCCCCTCTGACCATGGCCCAGGGATGTGAATACCCTAGCCAGCCTGCCGAATATATTGGAAAGTGGATTGCTGCAGATGCAGTTAGATTAAAATTTAACATCCTATCCTTTGATCTCCCTTATGATTTATTTAAATTTGCTCAACGTTTTGTTAATATTTTCTTTCTTTTCAGTTGAGGTTTTTATCTCTTTCACTTTGTTATTGTTGTTAGTTTTTGTTCATATTTCTTTTTAAAATGATTTTCTGTATATGAAACCCTGGCTAGACACATCTATTGATAAAGTAACTAGATTAATGGTCCCTTAGGTGGATGGCGGGGAGGTCGGGGGATGGGGACTAGTCAGGATGAGCACAGGAATGAGAAAATGTTCTCAAACGGGTTGTGGTGATAACTGTACAACTCTTCTGAATGTGATTGAACTGTGGAATTGTATGATATATGTATTACATGCCAATAAAGACATTGGGGGAAAGATTTGATCTAGCTAATAAATACACGTGTTACTTTTTATTTAAATGTTAGCCTAACAATGTCTAATTTGTCCTCATCCTGTTTTACTTGAAAATAATGCTCACCTACGTATTATTGGAGGATTTGATTGAAAAGGTTATTGCAGGTCTGTAGCATGCATCTAAGACACTTATCTCCACAAAAGGCAAATTTCACTAGGGCTTTTTTTTTCTTTCCCCAAACGGATCTCTTAGTCATCTCTGAGTTCAGGATCCACCCTAATGAAAGCGACTGGTATACTTCATTGTCATTTCCTGTAGCAGTGCCTGAAGGAAATGGAAGACTGTTGTCACAAACATGTGAGAGCCTGGTCACACTCTTATTAGCTCTTATGATTCGTGTGATTCTCATGTTTCGATCCATTCAGAAATAAGAAATAAACTTTGTATTCACACCTGCCAGGTTCGAGATACGGACCACAGACTTTAAAAGACATTATCAGAATATTGTTGAAGTAGCTTTCTCTCTAGAAGGTCAGGATGTGCTTCACAAAGTATTGAAAAGTCTTCATAGTTTGGAGTAAATAGTAATTTGGGTAATTAGGAAGCTGAAAGAAATTCTAATGATATTATCTCAATATATGAAAAAGCGCGATGTTTACCTACTCTAGCGTTTAAATCCACTGCCTTCCAGTTGGTTCCAACTCATAGCTGCTCCACATGGAGTTCCTGAAGTTTTAAATCTGCTGTTCTCCTGAGGAGCAGCTAGAGGATTTGAACCTCTGACTTTGCTGACCTGACAGTGACTGCATTTGTAGACATTATTTCCTGTGAGCTTTCAACAGGCTTTCATCAGAGATTAGTATTCAAACTCGTCCCATTGCCCTGCAGTCGATTCTGACTCATGGAGATACTACAGACATTTAAGATAAATACAGGTATTCTTTACAAAGCTGGCTCGTGTGTGTGGAATCACCCAGCTAAGAAGTGTCCAAATCAGGGTGTTCATTCATTCTTTCCAAAATATTTATTGAAATTGTCAAAAGAAAAATAAACCTTGATTGAGTGCTTACTTTTTAAAATAAATCATTTTATTGGGGGCTCACATAACAGTCCATACATACGTCAATCGTGTAAAGCACACTTTTACATCTGTTGCCTTCATCATTCTCAAAACATTTGCTTTCTGCTTGGGCTCTTGGAATCACTCCTCATTTTCCTCCCCCCACTTCCCCACTCCCCCTCCCTCATGAACCCTTGATAATTTATAAATTATTATTTTATCATATCTTATACTGCCCGACGTCTCCCTTCACCCACTTTTCTGTTGTCCATCCCCCAGGGAGGAGGTTATATGTAGATCCTTGTAATCGGTTCCCCCTTTATATTCCCTTCCCTCTTCCTTCCCGGTATCACCACTCTCACTTTTAAACAGTATTTATAAAGCTTTTTCATTACTACTCCATTTTAGGAGCCTGTTTAGACATTTTTTTCTTCTTCTTGATTTTTCTCTTCTGAAATTCTAATAGCTCAGATATACTATGTATCCATTTTGTGCTGTGTATTTTTGGAGAGTCACATTCCATTGTAATATCTAAGAACATTTTACCCCTTCCTCAGAGCCGGATTCATCTCTTTGGGCATGATTTCTTCCCCATTGAGAAGGCATGCTAGAGAGAAATTTTGTAAATATGAATAATAATAAAGGAATAAAATAGTTGTTCAGCACTTTCCTTTAGTCATCCTAGTGATTGAGCAAGTAAGCTGTACAAGCAAATACACTGTAGTTATAAGGAATGCAATGAGATACCACTACACACCCGCCTTCCAGTTGGTTCCCACTAATGGCCATCCTTTCTTGCTTCCACCACTAGCATTCCAATCACCAGTAATAGTCAGTGCATCTTGATTGCATATTTGATCAATTTCAGACTAAAGAAGTTGGAGGTTTTCAGCTTTCCTCATCATTGCTGAGAGTGGATGCGGTTATTTTGCCTGTAATCTGTGTGGACATAGTTGGTCAGATCTCTGTTCTATAGAGCCTCTGGGTGGGTTCCAATCCCCAGCCTTTAATTTCGCTAACCACGAACTGCTTGCTACATTCAGACTTCAAGTTGCCTTTAAGATCCCCAGGTACCAAATGAGGAACTAGGCTATTTTAATTCTCAAATCTTGTATGTCCCCAGCTGCAGAAGGAAATGATGCCTAGTCTTGGGCCATCCACACAATTGTTACATTTGAGCCTGTTGTTGCAACTGCTGCGGTCAATCATTTCACGAAGAGTCTTCCTCTTTTACACCGCTCCTCTCCTTTACAAAACATGGCAACAGTTTTGCTGGAACTGGACCCAGCTGGGACCATGACCTAAGTATTTGAGGAGAATTCTCACCCTCTTTGTTTCTAAGGAACTTTCTGGCTCTGCTTTCAAACCAAGTTAGTTAGTTCATCTGGCAGCCCATTGTAATTTCAATGTTATTTATTCACCAACACCACGTTCTAATCGATCAATTCTTCTCTGGTCTTCCTTACTTATTGCCCACTTTCATGTGTATGTGAGGCAATCGAAAATGCCATGACTTGCGTCAGGTACACTGTAGTTTTCAAAGTGATGTCTTTGCTATACATAGGTCTTTTCCTGCATATTTTCCCGATGCAATACATTGACTTCAAACGCTTTCATGAGTAAATCAAAGCTTCCATGAAGCGCGGTCCAAGCTAAATTGGTCCAAGTTCCTGATGACCTCAGTTTTTCCTCTGTTTATCATTATATTGTTTACTGGTCCAGTTGCGGAGACATTTCACTATTTACATAGAGTTGCAATCCATATTGACGTCTGTACTCTTTAATCTTCATCAGTAAGAACTTAAAGGCTTCTTCAGTTTCAGCACATAAGGTTGCGTTCTCTGGAAATCCCAAGTTGTTAGTGACCCTTATTCCAGTCCTGATGTATGTTTTTTCTTCATCTAGTCAGGTTTCTTTCATGATTGCCTCAGCATACAGATCGAGTAAATATAGTGAAAGAATACAACCCTGCACTGTACCTCATTTTAAACCACTGAGTACGTCCTTATTCTGTTCAAATGATCGTCTCTTGGATTTCACTTGTGAACTTCATGCTGCACTCAGACCTCAGGCTGGTTTCAAGATCCCTAAGTAGCATAGAGACTAGCTGACTTTAACTCTGACTTCTTATCACACAGTTTACACGTATAAACAAAAATGCTCATCTTTAGCATCCACGATTAAAGGAGTGAATTGGAATGTTAGAAGCAGGGCATCTGCAAAATCAGTCGCCAAGATGAGATCCTCATGCTATCATGGATTCTACACTGAACCATGTTGGTCCCGCTGCTGTCTCTAGGAATGGGAAAAACCAGACAATTTGAAAAAGCCAAATTATGAGGAATCCAAGAATATATTAAAATTTGCCTCCAGGGTCAATGTAATAGCAATTATTTTCTAAGTAGAGAATTTACTCAGGAAAGTTAGGTCCATATTCTTTTCTTTCTTTACTTCACCTAGTATTTCTGGAGTAAACACCATTATTCCATAATTATCCCCTTAAAAAGTAGGTACACAAATATGATTTTTCCTTTTAGAAATCTATGGAAAAGTTATGTTTATAATCAAAATATATCAAGGCATTTTATACACATATTTCAATTCTAATTAAGATGTCTCTAGCCCGAAGACCTACACATAAAAATAAAAATTAGATGAATCAAAGGCATAAATTAAAGTTTAACACTCATCTCAAAAACAATATATATATATATTTTTCTTTCTTTTGGTGTCTATCAATATAAGATAGGCAGGATAATCAATCCCAAAGAGATAGCTACTGGACCGATGTTTGGGGTGGGGGGCACATGGGAGGGAAGGAGTGGGGGGGGAGCAGTGAGCCAATAATTGCAAGTGAATATCAAGGTATCTAAGATTGACTGTGAGGAAGGTGTAGCATTCCTGGTTGTGTTTGATTAATTGAAATGTATCTGAGAGGAATTACTGAGAGGCGAACAATCAGTAAACATGATAATGGGGAAGGAAGAAAGGAAAAGAAGAGGAAAGAAGAGAATAAAAGTTTTATATATAGGTATAAATACAGATGTGTATATGTGTAAATATATAATTATACCAAGATAAGTGTATTTGTATATATAACAAGGAAGCAGATGGACTTTGGGCCTCTACTTAAATCTTATCTCAGTACAAGAATGGTTTGTTCTAATAGTGTGTTAATGTGTGATACTCACCTTCCCAACACTATCACTGAAGACAAAATAGGTGTATAAGCAAATGTTGTGAAGAAAGGTGATGGTGCTTGGCTATTAAAAGATACAGAATCTGGGGTTTTAAAGGCTTGAAGATAAACAAGTGGCAATCTAGCAGGGAAGCAACAATGAAAGAAGCACACCAGCCTGTGTGATCATGTGATGTTGACCAGAAGAGGCATCAGAAGTTCTAAAAGAAGCAATCAAATTGACATGAAGGAGTGTGGACCAAGTGGAGACTAACAACCAACCTGTAAAATAATCGGACAGTCCATCTCAGAAGGGCCACATGGAAGGATGATATATTCAAGGTGCGATATAGCATCGATGAAACACATAACTATCCTCTAGTTCTTTAACATTTCCTCCCCTTACTACAGTGGTCTTTATTGTACCTCATTAATCTTGTTAGACTCATATAGTATGTTCATTTGTATAATTAAGATCATTGGATGTATGAAAGCTAAGATAGATAACCCTTCAGAAATAGTAATTGGAGTAATGATTCCCTGATGGTATAGGAAGGGGGGCCAGATAGCAATGATGACTGTATAACCCCCATGCAAGGGGAACAAATAATAGAATTCTAGGTGAATGGATAGATTGAATGGTGTAAGATACAGCAATAAATAAATATATAAATAAAATATAATATAATAAGGGCTCCTGTTAGGTGGGGGTAGGGGATAAAGAGGAACTGATATCAAAGAGTTCAAAAAGAAAGAAAATGTTTTGAAACTAATGGTGGTAGAAATTGTAAATTATACTTGATCCAATTAAATTATGGATTGTTGTAATATCTGTTAGAGCTCCCAATAAAAAGATCAATAAAAATATATATAATATGAAATAAATGTTACAGCATTTTATATTATCTTAGAGAAAACCTTTGTAACAAAGACAAGCCACCTAATTAAAAATAACTTGTGCCAAAATTAAAATCTAAAAACAATTTAAATCAAACATTTGCATTATGAATAGCAGATAAAGTTAATGCCGTACAACTCCTCTTCATATGGTTTAACTATTGAATTGAATGATATGTGGGTTATATAAAACTGTTAAAAATAGTTCTGCCCTAAGTTTATGGTGCCTGCTATCAAAAGGTATAGCGTCTGGGCTCTTAAAGTATTGAAGGTAAACAAGCGGCCATCTAGCTCAGAAGCAACAAAGCCCACATGGAAGAAGCACACCAG
>NW_022103909.1:13435983-13449360 GCF_000313985.2 Echinops telfairi | reverse complement strand
GATGGACAACAGAAAAGTGGGTGAAGGGAGACGTGGGACAGGGAAAGATATGACAAAATAATAATTTATAAATTATAAATTATCAAGGGCTCATGAGTGGGGAAGGAGGGGAAAAAATGAGGACCTGATGCCGGGGCCTTAAGTGGACAGCAAATGTACACAATTGATGTATGTATGGATTGTGATAAGAGTTGTATGAGCCCCTTATAAAACGATTTTTAAAAAAAGCTCCCAGTGAAGTGATTTTAAAAAAATAATAAAGCTTTATTTTGATATTTAATAAATTATCTAACATCTAATTTGTTTAGCATATGTTTTGTTGAATATCAAAAGCTGTAATATATATTTTTACTGTATCAAGAGGAATATGTTATACAAAAAAAGAAGTTCTGCCCTAATACAAAAAGCTTATACAAATCAATAAGAGTTAAACCATCAATAGAGAAATGACCAAGGCGAGGACTAGGTAATTATGAATAATTGTTGCTATCGTTAGGGGGCATCCAGTTTGTTCTGACTCACAGCAGCCCTGTGTGCAGCGAAATGAGACACCGCCCTGTCCTACAGCATCCCCACAATTGTTCTTACGTGCGAGCCCATAGCTGTAGCCAACGAGTCAGTCTGACTCTCACAAGGGGTTCCTCTTTTTCACTGCAACTTTGCTAAAGAAGCATAATGTTTCTCTCCAGGGACCGGAGTCTCCTGACAACATGTCCAAAGTGTGTAAGACAAAGTCGCACAGCCATCCTTGTGAGCATTCTGGCTGTACTTCTTCTAAGACAGATAGGTTTGTTCATTCGGCCGTCCCTGCTACTTTCAATATTCTTTGCCAACACAGTAGCTCAAATGCATTATTTTTTTCTTCTGTCTTCCTTATTCAATGTCCAACTTTCACATGCCTATGAAGTGATTGACAATACCATGGCTTGGGCCAGGCACACCGTAATCTTCAAAGTACTGTCCTTGCTTTTCTAAACTTTAAAGCAGATTTACCCAATGCAATGTGTCATTTGATCTCTTTGCTGCTGCTTCCTTGAGCATTGACTGTGAATCTAAGCAAGATGAAATCCTTGACAACTTCAGTTTTTCTCTGTAGACATAATTTTATTAACTCTCTCCTGGATCACATAGATTTTCTGGGTGGTGGAAACAGTTAAGTACTTGACTTCTAACTGAAAAGTTACTGGTTTGATGCCACCCGGAAGTGCCTAGAAAGAGAGGGCCAGTGTTCTCAGTTTATAAGGCCACGGTCTTAAACGCCCTGTGGAGCAGTTCTATTCTGCACACATGAGTTGCTTTGAGTTGGAATAGACTTGACAGCAACTAACAACAATGGTCTTACTGTTAGGCTGACAAAACAACACAAAAATAACAATACCCAACACTATCTTTCCACTAGTTTAAAATGAATACTACAACTAAAAACCAACAACCCTCTAGTTCAGTGGTTCTCAACCTTCCTAATGCCGTGACCCTTTCATACAGTTCCTCATGTTGTGGTGACCCCCCAACCATAACATTATTTTAGTTGCCACTTTATAACTGTAATTTTGCTACTGTTATGAATCAGGCAGCCCCTGTGAAAGGGTCGTTTGACCCCCAAAGGGGTCTTGACCCACAGGTTGAGAACCACTGCTCTAGTTTTTCCCAATTCACAGCAAACCCATAGGGCAAAGGAGAGCTCCTCACAGGATTTCCAAAGCTGTAAATGTTACAGAGAGGCTTGTGCCCTTGAGCTGATGACCTTTTAGTTAGCTTACACTTGCAGAAAGTATAGTCTGTTTGCTTATCAATATAACGATCCACACACAAGTGCACATATATGTGAAGTGTTATAAAAATTTGCATATATACCCACATATGGATTTAAAACAATCAAGCTGTGGGCTTTACATATTAACAATAGCTATAATATTAGGGACTTTATTGCACTACTTAACTTTATCCTCTTTTCTGTAATCTTCTGACTTGCTGTTTTAAAGAATTCTATTCAGTGGCTCTTAACCCTTCCAGTCTTGCAAGGAGGATTTAGCATGGATCTTAGCTGCATTTGCAATCACCATCCTTAGGACCTCAGTGCATTATAACTGCATTGATAGTTCCATTATCACAGCTTGACCATCCCAGGCTTTATATGGTTGCTAAGTAATCAGTGTCAATTGTTGCTCTTGAGGATGAAGCAAAAATATTTCTAAGATAAAAGGAAATCTTTTTGAAAAAGCAAAGGCTACCTTTTTTCCCACAGTTCCCTGTCTCTAAAACACCATTATCTCATAATATTTTATTCATGAGACAAATTCTTACAACTATTCTGTCATTTTCTTTTGTAACTTTACCTTGGAAATCATTTACATTTAGGGCTAGTGGTTATAGAAAACATAAAAGGGTTTTAAAATATTTCTAAAAGTCATATAGAATTACAGAAAATAGATCTAATAGTTAAGTCTCATGAACATATGAAATATCTACCACCAGTTTTTTTCCAATATGGAATGTAAATTAGACCTCCTGATAATAATATATTTACTTCAGCACACATAAAAGCAATTAAAAAATCTTTTTCATACATCAGCAACATTTCTTATTTCCCCCAATCATCAAAAATAGATGAAAGCATTGAACAGTTTGAATATTCTTGTCAAAGTTTAGGATGCTATATGATTTTCCTCCCAAATTAATACTCTAACATATTGTATAACTTGATCTGGTTTCAATAAGTATTTTAACAATCAAGTAAACAAAATAATTATGAAATGTACACAAGCATGTACATTATATTGTTGTTGTAAGGTGCTGTTAAGTTGATTTTCATTCATCATGTCCTATGTACAACAGAAACACTGCCCAATCCTCTGCCCTCCTCAAAATCATTGTTCTGGTTGAGCCCATTTTTGCAGCCACGACGTCAGTCCATCTCCTTTATGGTCTTGCACCCTTTTGGTGCCATCCAACATATCCACGGGGCAAAGACAGGGCTTCTGTTCCCGCCAACAGTTCCAGTCTTAGACACCCCCAGGGGTAGCCGGTGAGTCCGCATTACTCCATGGCAGTGAGTTGTTTTTTATAGTTTTGTTTTGTTTTTCTACCTCACCAAGCATAAAGTCCTTTTCCAGAAACTGGTCTCTCTTGACAACCTGTCCAATGTACGCGTGACGCACTCTTGCCGTTCTCACTTCTGTGAAGGCCGTCCTTCCTCCAAGACACATGTGTTTGTTCTCATGGCAGTCACAGTACTTCCAGGATTCTCTGCCAGCGCCATGATGCAAATAGATCCATTCTTCTGTCATCTCCTGATTTAATCTCTAAAGTTCTCTTGAATAGGAGGCACACCTTAGTCTTCAAAGTGGTATCCTTGCTTTTGAAAGCTGTAGAGCAGTCTCATACAGCCAAACTATCCCATATGTCCTTTGGTTGTTTGACTGCTGCTTCCATGAGCAGTGATTGTGCATCCAAGCAAGATGAGATCCTTGACAGTTTCAATCTTTTCTCCTTCCATCAAATGTTACCTCTTGGTCCATTTGTAAGGAGTTGTGTTTTCTATCTATGGAGTTGTAATTCATACTGAAAGCTGAAATCCTTGATCTTCATGAAGTGCTGCAAATCCTCCTCACATCCAGCAAGCAAGATTGTTTCCTCAGCTTTGCTAGTAAGCCTTCCTCTGAATCTGTGCTTCTGTTCTTCTCCATCTCGTTAAGGCTCTCCGATTCTTTGCTCAGCATATACAGTAAGTACGGTGAAAGAATATGACCCTGACACACATCTTTCCTGATTTTATTTAAACCATTTAGTTTTGCCTTGTTCTGTTTGAATGATTTCTTCTTGATCTATATAGATAGTCCACACGAGCACAATGATGTCTTCTAGAATTCCAGTTCCTTTCAATGCTATCCATAGTTTGTTATGATGCACACAGTTTAATGCCTTGGCATAGTCAATAAAACACACATAAATACCATTAGGGTATTTTCTGCTTTCAGCCAAAAACAGAGGTCTAGACAGCTTTGCTCCATCCACATCATTTTTGGTGGGGGGAAGTTTTTCCACATTTATATTTCAGTGCATTCTAATATAAGTGACTCATTCCAGCACTATATCTGACTCCCCTTTGCTGCTAATTCCTCAGAAGTGGACAACCTCTTTCTTCTTCATAATCTGGCTTTACTCTGGACACTCCACTGAAAACTATTTACCTTCACTGATCACGCGGGTTTTTAAAGCATCGATGGCATCGCTTCCAACATCAAAGCAATACTTAAGTCGCCATAGTATGGACACCTGGTAGACTTGTGACATATGTATCAGAGGAATTCAAGCAGTTTATGGGAAAATAGAATTGAGTAAAAATATATTTTTTTCCACAAAGGCTTTGAAACCTTGTGTGTGTTCGTAACCAAAGTCCATTACCGTCCAGTTGATTCCGAATCAAAGTGACCCTCTAGAATAGGAACTGGCCCTTAAAAGTGTCTAAGGCTGTAAATCTTTACAGAACAGACAGCTTCACCTTGTGTTTGCAGATCAGTTGGTGGAGTTGAACCACTGATCCTATGCTTAAACCACAGTGCCACCAGGGTTCAGTAGAGATAGAAAAACTGAGACTATGTTATAAGCAGGAGAGATTGTGGGGAGGGAGAGCAGGGCGTCAAGTCCTCTGTTAGCATCTTCTATGGGAAAATGATACCCTTGCCTATGAAAGATAATTAAAAATACATGACGTAGCTCAGAAGAGGAGGATATTGTTGTGCCATGGAATTTTCAGGATATATGAGTTTTCTGTTCCGTGGCAGTACGTTCAGTTGGTTCTCACTGTAGGTAATATAAAAAGTTCCAAAGGTGATTTAGTTTGGCATCCTGGGGTATGTCATTAAAATATATTTTAAGTGTCCACATGAGTTAATATTGTAAAAATATATATAAAATTATTAGACTAATGCATTAAGCACTTCAAGTGCTTGACTCTGAAATTTGCTTCCTGCTCTTATAGAATATAAAATATCCACCAAATAAGGACAACTTTAATTAATCTCATAGAACATGTACAACCAATTTGTCTTTTCATTTGTTGTTCAGGATATTGATACTATATAGAAACAAATAAATTATGCTTCTTTCACCAATACTTAAATGTGTAAGATGAATTTTTGAAAGAAGCTGTATTATGTTCACTGAAAAAAAGTGATTGTGTTCATTGAAAAATATACTTTGTTTTATAAAATCTGCAACTTCTGCTACAGATAGTGCATATGAAAATAGTTGATTTGAGAAAAGACACTTGGTTTTCACAGTCATAGATTTTGCACTTTTAAAGCTCCCAGCCAGCTCAGTGAGAAAAGGCCTGTGATGCACTGTACGTGAAACCAGATTTCTCTCGGTCAGCATTTGTGTACTTTATCAACAATAAACAAATGCTCAAACTGTAATATTATGACTTTTAGTGCATTTGCATTATATATTCCAATTTCTTCAAGATACCTTGATATTATATTTAATGTATGATTAATTTCCTTATGAGTATTTTCATATAATAGTAGTGCTTTCAGGCTTTATGATCATTAAATAAGAACAAATAAATACTAAGTCACTGTTGCCTATAGTTAGTCTCTTTATTTTCACTATTTCCTTTTTATACGTGATCCCTAGGGAAACTGGCTTTAATTTGTCATTATAAAAAGTTAGTTACAGTTCCAAGACACCTGGCTCTCAGTCCTTACGTTCCTCTCTCCCTTTGCCTTCCTTGAAGGTCAGCCAAGGATTTAGTGTCTGTCTGCACAGTGCCCATTAAATGAAGAATAGGATATAGTCCCTATGATAGAGGTAGCCACGGACCTGCTCAAAGAACAAAGACTTTGGAAATGACAGCAGAACAATCTAATGATGTAGAATATGAAGAATATGTCATGGTAACTCAGTTAAAGAAGTGACTATCTCTTGAGTCAGGGTCTGCATCAAAGATATGACATGTTGAGTCTTGAAAGTTGAGTAAAAATACTCCATATACAAAGAAAAAGTGGGCATTCTGCATATGAGTCCAACCTTATTCATAAGAAAGAATGGGCACCATTTGGGGAACATTAGAGTTTGTATGATTGAACAATACCGCAATGATTTTGTTTGGCTATTTCATCTTGGTAACTTTAATGGTAGCGGTGTATTTGGAATAAGATTGCTTTTATTTTTTCTAATTAGATTCTCCTAATATTAGGGCATTCAAGTTTTATCTCATACTTCCTCAAGTACCATCCAGCCTAAATATTTTGAAGAATAATTTATATGCTTTTCAGTAAGCTATAGCATATAGATATTCATTTAAAATTGAAAAATGGATATAAGTCAGTAAGAATGATAAAGGTCAGTGCCGAGAAATTGGGACCCTTGGTGACCTCATTTGTTGAGAGTTCTCCAGGGGTTTGCACCAAACCGAAGCTGTGTCACTGAGGTTTTGGGATCACTCATCCGCCTGCCATTTATACTCCTTTCTGATTTCCACTCAGCTATATGACCCATTTTCTCAAACTGAAAGGATATGAAGCCAAATCTACAGGAAACAAGTTAGCATATATTTCATTGTGAAGTGACATTTTATGAACCCTACTCGTCCTTGTTCTTATTCATGCCTATTTCCTAACAAAGCCTCCTCTGCCGACTAGTATATAAAAATCAGTTTAGTTTATTCTTTCTACTGTCATGATCACGGTCGTGAAAAAGCCAACTGGCATTTGATTTTCTTCCACTCCTATTTATTGCTTTCGCAAGATCTGATCCACACCACTGGCATTTGACCTTTCAATTAAAATGAGGTATTTATCAGAGGTATGAGAGCAAATACTCATTATAACCCCTTTGTTTGAAATGAAATATATACAATGAAATATATATGAACAAGGAGGTTTGAATGTTATTAGTTATCATTTTGATTTGTTTTTTAACTCTTGGCTAATTAATAACTGTAGTTCCTGTGCTTGATTTTATTTAATAAATTATAAATGAAATTTTGATGTGAATAAGCTTGTAGCACTGGAAAAATTAGGGGTCCTATAAATAGGATTTATAACAGTACTATGCAGTAGTTGTAAAATACAGTAATTATCCTGGAACCATATAAAGTACTGTTTGGGTAGACCGCTCTTATACTAATTTATTATATTCCTTTATATTGCATTGTAAGTCAATTTTTCTTTTGTTGTTATTCTTGTTTTTCATATTGGAAAGGTGGAAAATTCCTAGTCAGAACTTAAATTTGCAACCCAACATAAATCAAATTCTCCATCCTCCAGTCTGAAAGCTCCTGCCCCCACCTTCACTCCCAGTGACCCTGCGAATGTAATCTTTTCAGAGTGAACCTTGAGTCTGGTCTAGACAGCATGTGACTTATGAAGTGAGGTGGGGTGAAGTGTCCAGGGAAAGGGGAAAATCCTTCATAAATGAGTCTCAAAATAATCTTTCTTTCTTGGAACCCTAAAGCAGGGAGAATTGTAACCAATTTTCCTTTTTCATAGGTAGAGATGTCTAATTAGCTTTTAATGCTCTTCTTCTTTTTCAGTATCCCTACATAGTTATTGTGCTCCATTGTAAAATATTCCCATTTTAATTTATTGACTTGTGTAGCTTTAAAAAAATCAGTCAATATAAATAAGCATTTTGGGCATGAGCAAATATACCAAAAATTCAAAAAGCTCATGGAAAAATGGAATCAAGTGAAAATGGACATTTCCCATGAACTTTATGATGGCCCCTTCTATGTTAAAATCAAAATAAGGCAGCAATAAGTAAGAGGGTTATTTCTTCTCAGTCGTTTGAATGGTTTGTTCATTGTATGAGAAAACATTTCTAAGTAATTGCTGAGAGGGGTGATTACTAGAGAAAAAATGCACAAAATGCAAACCACAGGAGAGGGCATTGGATTTCCTACAAAGAGAGGCTATACTTAAATATTTATTTTAATATGTTCAAGTAATACAGATGTCAATTTCAAGAGCACTTTATCCCAGCAACAAAATACTTATCAGAATCGCTGTTTATGTTTCTTAAAATCACTAGTTCTCCATATTTATGAAGTAGTACTTCATGACAATTTAATCCATTTGATGCCAAAAAATAAATTGAAATCTTAATCCACATGGCATTCAGGAATCTAGGTTTGGTAGCATCTGATGCTTGTAGATATTCATTAAAGGTTGCACAACCTTTTCCAGAAACACTTGCCTTAATGCCCTTCCTGTCACTCATGTTTCCTGTTAACTCCGCTCCCTTTTTTGCTTCAGTATATGAGAGTAAGTAAAACAATATTGCTACTAGGGTGTAGCTCATGCATATCTTGATTTATTCCAAACAAAATGTGTTTGCAAATATGTCTCTGTGATTAGTGGATGGCTACAGACAAGTTCTCTCAGAAGTACATTTTCTTAATTTCATTAGGGTGTCTTCAAAACCAAAGAGCCAACCCAAGCAGTGGCTTCTGAAGGGATTTCCCTGCCCCCCAGCTCAAACCCCCAATCACACCTTCACACACACACACACACACACACACACACACACACACACACACACACCTTACTGCTGTGGAGTTGATTTCAACTCAAAACAACCTTATAGTACAGGGTAGAACTGCACCTGTAGGTTTAAGATTGGAACTGTTTACAGGAGTAGAAAGCCTTGTCCCTCTCCTACGAAGCAGCTGGTGGTTTCAAAGTGCCAACCTTATAGCTGGCAGTCCAATTCATAACCCACTGTGATACCAGAGCTACTTTGAAGGGATCTGCAGGGCTGGTTGAATTCAAGGCAGAGAGATCAAATCAGAAGAGTATGGCACCTGCTTTTTGGCAGCATCTTGATATATTTTTGTGAAGAACCCAGATGATCATGAGGCCTTATTAAAGGATGTTTTAAGAAAATGGCAAAGTGGATTAGTGAGGGAGAAAAAAAGAACAAGCCAGGAAAATTGAGGATTTTCCCCCCCATTATGACAATGCATTTGATCATCCTTCAAGAGCTGCAAGAGCCATTTCATGAGAATTTCATAGGGAAACCTTACATCCTCCATCCTACAGCCCTGAGCATCCTCTTTCACATTATTTTTTTTGCCCAAACTCAAGGAACATTGAAAAGGAATACCGTCTTAGTCCTTTGGGCTTTCCAGAACTGCCATTAGATTTAGTGCACATCAGAGAGCACAGAATTTTTCCAGAGGGTGGGGGGGTGGCAGTTGAGAGATTGGGTTAGGTTAGAAGGGGGATTGGGAGTTGGGGAATGGTTAGAGATGGAAACACTGTCTATAAGCCTAATTGTGAGGCTGTGATGAGTAATAATAACTTCACTTTTGAAAAATTTACTTTAATAGGTCTGTGTGCATATATTTATAGGCTTAGTATTAAGGTAGCAGATGGACATTGGGCCTCAACTCAAGTACTCCCTCAATGCAAGAACACTTTGTTCTACTAAATTGGCATTCCATGATGCTCACCTTTCTGACACAATCGCTGAAGACAAATGTGCGCATAAGCAAATGTGATGAAGAAAGCTGATGGTGCCTGGCTATCAAAAGATATAGCATCGGGGGTCTTAAAGGCTTAAAGGTAAACAAGCGGCCATCTAGTTCAGAAGCAACAAAGTCCACATGGAAGATACATACCAGCCTGTTTGACCACGAGGTGTCGAAGGGATCAGGTATCAGGCATCAAAGAACAAAAATTCATATCATTGTGAATGAGAGGGAGTGTGGAGTGAGGACCCAAAGCCCATGTGTGGGCAACTGGACATCCCCTTACAAAATGATCCCAGGGAGAGAAGAGCCAGTCAAGGTGGGAGCAGTGTAGCAAAGATGAAAATACAACTTTCCTCTAGTTCTTAAATGCTACCCCACCCCCTACTATCATAATCCCAATTCTACCTTACCAATCCAGCTAGATCAGACGATGTACACTGGTACAGATAGGAACTGGAAACACAGGTAATCCAGGACAGATGACCCCTTCGGGACAAGTGGTGAGAGTGGCAATACCAGAGGGTGGAGGGAAGGTGGGGTAGGAAGGGTGAATCGATTATAAGGATCTATATATAACCTCCTTCCTGGGGGACAGACAACAGAAAAGTGGGTGAGGGGAGACATCGTACAGTGTAAGATATGGCAAAATGATAATAATGTATAAATTATCAAGGATTCATGAGGGAACGGGGAGTGGGGAGGGAGGGGGAAAATGGGGAGCTGATACCAAGGGCTCAAGTAGAAAGTAAATGTTTTGAGAATGATGAGGGCAACAAATGTACAGATATGCTTGACATACAATGGATATATGTATGGATTGTGATGAGAGTTGTAAGAACCCCTGATAAAATGATTTTTTTCTTAATGGTAATACTGAGTTTAGCATTGTTCAATTTGGGAGCCAAGTATCATAGAGGAGAAATGATGTGAACATAATCATACCTTGGGAGAACTCTTTTTTTTTAATAGATATATTTGGAGCATGAGATTATGAATGACAACTTTCTAACATTAGCTTTCATTTATGATTTGAAAATAAACTGTTTTAAAAGAAAAACAATAAAATTAAAATTTTATATGGGTTTTATAGCAAAATTTTTTGACTTACCTTTACGGAAGGGCCAAATCAGAAGTCATGACATATTCATCCTGGTGAAAGATTTTCTAATTGGTAGCCAGTGGAGCTTACTCATAGTTCCCTTCCTCCTTCTCCTCCTCCTCCTCCTCCTCCTCCGTCTATGCATTTGAGAAGCAAAAACAAAACTCAGCCCCCAAGAAAACCATCTTTGAATTATTTTAACTCAAATTTTGTTCAAGAATATTCTAAAGTACTATGATGAAACACTGTAAGCACTTGATTAATAAAGGATCTCTTTAGGGTTTTCAGTATGATGCCTTTACATAGCCATATTTGGGGTCTGGGTAGTGTTTCCACACCATCCCTCATCTCCTCATGATGGAAGACTAGATCACTTGGGTCAGGCATCAGGAACAGTGCCTAGCAGACTGACTTTTACAAACCACGTTCCCTGATTTCAAACTACTGATTTACTCAAGTCGGGGCAAAGAAAGTAGTAGGTGAGACAATATATTCACACAGGTTTGTAATTTGAACCAAACCCCCCAAAAAACTTCCAATGGGATTTTTACTATTCCCCCTGGAGACATACATAGACAGCCCTTTGTCTTTTTCTGCCACTAAATTGTAAATTGTTTATTCACGAATATATTTTTAATGAAATTGCTTATTTAAGAAATATCATTGAAACGCCTTAAAAAACAAGCCAAAACTCCACCACCACCCGCCGTACCACCAACAAAAGTCCAAAATATTAATATAGATACAGGACATTTTTGCTCCCCAATTATAAGTTCTAGAGGTTGTTTTCAATAAAGTGACTTGGGTTAATATGTATATTCCTTTGTTGTTTTTCTTCCGGCATGTTTGTAGTGTGACCTGCATATCATTCTAGCGATTACTTTTCACTGTGAATAAAACCAAAGCTTCAACTACTGTCATCTCATGGTTTCTTACTGGAACAGAGTAGAACTACCTTGGAGCGTTTTCAAGTCTGTCCTCCGTGACAGAACAGACTGCTGTAGCTCTCTCCGATGGAGCTCACGCCCAAACTGCTAGCGTTGCAATGTGCCGTTGGGTGTTTTAAGCACTGCGCCACTACAACTTCTTCATTGTAATTTACTAAATCGAAAACATCTCATCATGTTTATTCATTGAAAAAAAATCAATACAACATTTTAAAAGCCATTCTTGTGATTAGATGTGTTGTGTGTTCATTGGGAAGAAAAAGTAGAAGAAACATCCCCCATAACCCTGCGCTCACAGAGAAATAGGAATGCATGTCCCCACATCCTCCTGAAGTCTCTCTGTGCCTTTTCCTTTTGCCAAGTGAGTATGAGAGGCACTCATTCACCAGCTCCGGACTCTCACTGGTATTTCCACAATCGGTACATCTCCGCCAGCCATAAGCACTGACAGCAAGCTTTAGTTTCTCCTGTTGATATTATTAAGACAGCAATTGTACCGGTTCTTCTTTCTGAAACTATACACATCCAGGTGCAGTTGATTGACTCCAGGAGTGAGCAGCACAGAAGCCCTGTCGGACCTCCTCTAACTGCACAAAGCATGGCCACAAGGCGTAGGTCAGACTGGCCTCTGCCCTCCCTCCTTCTACACCCTTTTCTGACAACAGTTCCTTCCATGACATGCTACTTCTCTGTCCCTTCCATATCTGTGGCAATGGCCATACTGCACTCACAGACAGTGCTCACAGTCAAGGGCATTTGTTGCGGAAGGTGGGGCCCTGGTGGGAGTGGTGGCACACTGGCCTGCTACCTGCCAGATCAGCAGTTTGAAACCACCAGCCACTGCGCAGAAGAAAGACCAGCCTTTCTACCCCTGTCAAGAGTCCCTGTTTCAGAAACCCAGAGGAACAGTCCTCGCCTGGCCTATAAGATTGCCAGGAGCTGGAATTGACTGGATGAAGGTGAGCTTGTTGTTTTGTTTGTTTGGTTTGATTACGGGAAATGAAGAGATGACCACTAGTCAGGATTTGTAAACAGTAGGATGCAGTCATTAATGGGCCCCCAGCAACACCTCTTCTCAGTGAACCATCAAGTCTCTCCCTGGGACCTCAGCCTCTCAGGCACAGGGCCTATGGGCTTCTGCTTCCGGGGGCCAAGAAACGTGCCCTCTGCTCTGCCTTACAGTGTCCCAGGCCCAGTGCTGCTCCTCTGTTCTGTGTCATGGAGTCCTTGCGTGGCCTCTGGAGACTGATTTCTGGACTGCAGCCTCTGGAACCTCTTGCTTGAGCCTCTGCCGTTTTAGGCAGAGATCTCAAATGTGCAACTGTGGTGACTTTCCTTCCCTGATGGTCTTGGGAGTTCTCGCTCTGCTCCTGAGATGGCTTTCATCCACAGAGGAGTGAGTTTGATGACGCTGTGTTTTTCTCTTTCAGCAGAACACATCCTCATGTAAACACAAGGCGGTGCCTTGATTCACACCCTCTAATAAGGTGGAGACTCTGAACACATTTCATCTCCATTCTGTTTATTAGCCTAGCAGAGGACTCCCTCCCAAGTGGTGTGATAACCAGAGGCATGAGCCTAGGATTTGGAAGACACCTTAGAATCACAGCTAATAGAGCTATGGGAATTGTCGACATCTTACTTCATCAGCACTCTTCTCACTTCCATTTGAAAAGTACAGCTATGATCCTGGTGGGGACTAAGCATGATAGCGGGACAGGAGGAAAATCAAGGGAAATAGAGGAAAGAGCTGGGAGGAAAAGGGCATTTATAGAGCTCTAGATAAAGGCATGTACATATGCAAATATATTATATGAGGATGGGGAAATAGATCTATGAGCCTACATTTATAG
>NW_022103909.1:13421887-13434542 GCF_000313985.2 Echinops telfairi | reverse complement strand
CAGGCAATTCTACAACCAGCAGCCAGAATTCAGATTGCTGTTACTGTGATAAGTAAGACACCACGATTCCTTCAGATGAGGAAACTGAAGTTGAAAGTAGTTTTAAAATATGCATAAAGTGGAAATCCACTCATTCATCCCACGTACGTTGGTGCATTTCCTTTGGAGAATATATAACCTGCTCCCTGGTTTTCCATCTCAGGGTATCCCTTCTCTTTTCTGCAGAAAGTGCCCCACTGTCTCAGAAACTTGGCTCAGGCTGGTCGCCTTCTCTGGCTTCCCAGCAGCTGGCAACTGTGCAGCATGACTTTAGATCGTATGACTTGCATTTACTCCCCCTCTTGGGCTTGCCCTCACCTGTTGTGCAGCCACTGCCCGGGTGCCTGCAGTTACCCGTCACCAGCACAATCCCACCTGGGGGTCGAGGCAGAGAAAACATAATTTTAGTGCTGGCACTTGACTGTGTTCCAAGTATTCACTTGCGGTCTTATTATGCTACTAAACATTTTCTGCGGCTCCTAGGGCTTTTTGAAGGAGCTGTCATACTCGCAGGTATGTATGGACCCTAACAGTGTCCTTTATAAGTAGCACAGAGCTAGATACTGTGTTGCCACTACCTATTATATTATCGTCCCCTCACATCTGTGTTGGCTAAATACATTGCATTATTTCTTCTAGCTGTCCTGAAATGTGTGGATTTCCTTCTGCCGAGAACTGTCAGGTGCTCAGTTTTAAAGCCAGGAGGCACTTAACATCCACAATACGTTCTGTGAAATGGCATGCTATGTGCTACCATGTTGGACCGACACCCGATTGTGTCTGATCCTGTTTTTTTCTTTAGGCATCTTGAACAAGCTTCTTGTCCCAGTGGTGGTCTTCAGTGCACGGAAAGGGATTTGCTTTGGTATCTGGTCTTCTATTCACATCATTAGCAACATCTCCGTGTCTGATACCTGTCCCTCTCACACTTTCAGTAGCTTTGTAACCCTCAGTGGAGCTGAGTCCTTAACAGCTTGAACACGTTCTTCCTTTTTTAAGGGTCATCATGAATGTCAAATGCGACATGCCGGAATCAAGAGCAATAATGCTCAGATTGTTCATGCTTGTCTTGTTCAATAACTTTGTTTGTTTCTCTCCTACTACATCACTGCTTCGCTTTTGCCTCTTGCTGCTGCTGGGACCTGCTTTATTGCAAAAGCATTGAGTTTCTGTAATTGGGAGCCTTGATGCGCTTCACAGTTATATTTATGCAATAAAATGAAGCAGGAGTAATGCTACCATGCTCGAGATGCACAATGTATACGATTGAATGCTGTTATGTAGAAGTCAGATAATATATTTGTATATGGGAAGCATTTTAAATAGAAAGTACAGTGAAGTACAGACAAAAGTCAGTAACGGTGCTTATTATGACGATAAAGACCTATGGATTGTAGGTTATATATGCATTGTAGTATTACATACCTTTCAGTATGTGTGCAGGAAGCTGTTGTGTTTGCTATGTGCTGTTCTCTGATAAAGATTTCTGAACTCTATTTTTGTGAGATCACAGATGTATATGCACTTGGATGTTGCCTGAGCGAACATTATGTGACACATGACTATATCTAACATGTTCACAAAAAGCTTTGTTATCCAGAATGCTGTGAGAAGGAAGGGTGTCAGGTTAAAGTGCCGTTCACAGTGCCTTGAGAGATGTCCTTATCACACTCTGTTTTTCTTGCAATGACCTATAACTAATGGAGAGACTGTAGACACCTGGAGAGGAGAAGATATTTCCTGCTGTCCCTCAGGCTGCCTTACAATCAGAGACAAGCAGGTGTCAACAGTGACATAGCTGACTCAGTGTAGTTTTTAAAAACTAAGCACATGAAATTTTGTCGACATAAGTAGGTAGTGACAATACAAAGGTGAAATCTCACTTGTCTTTTTAAAAGACAAATTGTGAGCAAAAATGTAGCAGACTAGTATATGAATAAATTTCATTAGAATAATTAATCATATATTCATGTAACTAACTAAAGATGCCAAGCTATCACACCAAGAAATTCACACCAGTTATCTCTTAGTGGTGCAAATGCTATTGTGTTATTTTCTTTTGCTTACATTTTCTATAATTTTTATATTGACTATTACTTCTTTTATAAAGACAAACGAGACATTCATACTTTCAAATGTTTGAATAATTATACTCAAAACATCTAACTACAAAGCCAAACCTTCTTCTAATTTTAATATGAATGACACATATGGGAAATCTAATAATAAGAGAACCAATAAAGCAACTAAACCAACAACCAATGAATAAACTCATCTACACCTTTAAACAATTATGTTCTGTTTGTGTCACAGATTTTGGACTCTGAAGATAAACAATAAATCACCCTCCAGCCATTGGATTTTCCATATGTTCTCACTAAATTAGATAATCAGAAAGCAGTATATTGTAATCACCCTCCCTTAATATTGCATCAAAATCCCTTTACTGGGAGTTGATTTAATGGTACATTGTCTACTTATAGTCATTCTAACATTATCTCTGGATTTTTAAAAGAGTATATTTTAAAGCATGTCCTCTTCTCATTCTTTATACACAAAACAACATAGAAATCTCCTTTGTGATCATGCTCCCAGGAGAGTTTGGTTCTAATAAGAGTTAGGGTTTTGTGTACCTTCTTTTAGTGCTACATATGTGGAAAGAGGAGCTCAATAGTATCAGTCAGAACAAAGCCAAGGGCCGCAGGACAGACCATCTCTTGCTCATACACAAGTTGAAGTTGAAGAAAATAAAAACAAGTCCCCAAGAGCCAAAGTCAACTGAATCGAGACACATCACAACACTCGATTTGATGCATTGAATGTGACCAAAGAACAGACTAGTAATGACGTCAGGAAATCCTACCTGAGAAAAGGGCGTGTGATTATTTAAAAGACCAGAAGAAATAAAAAAAACAAAATGGGTATGAGAAGGGACCCTTAAACTTGGTCATGAACATAGAGTAGCAAAAGCAGATGGGAAAATGAAATAAAAAAGCTGAACAGAAAATTGCAAAGGGCGACTGGAGATGATAAAACAGTGTGGTGAAATTGCAAAGACCTGGAGTTAGAAAGACCAAACGGAAGAACGCACTTCGCGTACTTCAATCTGAAAGAACTGATGAAAAACAGCAAGTTCCAAGTTCCAATACGGAAGGATCCTTTTGCCAAAATATCTAACAATGTAGGAAGTATCAGAAAAAATTGGAGGGGAGCTGAATAGAGACTGTGCCAAAAATAATTGGTTCATGTCCAGCCATCTCAGGAGATAGCTTATGGCCAAGAACTGGTGGTACTGATGGAAGGAATCCAAATTGCACTCAAGACTTGGTGGAAAACAAGATTTTAGGAATTGATGGAATACCAATTGTTACAAGTGCCCACGTGGAGGAGAATGACCTGGGCAACCAACTGGAAGGATTTCATATATGTGCCCATTCAAAAGACACGTGATCCCATGGAACGTGGACATTATCGAATAATGGCATTAATAGCATATGCAAGGAAAATTTTGCTGAAAATCATTAAAAAATTATAACCACAGTACAGCAAGAGAAAACGTAATGAAGGATCATGATTGATGTCAAATGGATCTTGGTCAACAGCAGAGAATACCAGAGGCAATAAATGCTTGCGGTTGTTAGATGCCATCAAGTCAGCTCCAGTTCCTGGTGATCTCATGCACAGCAAAAGTGCATGTACTGCACTACCTTGCACCATCCCCATGGTTATTGCTATATTTCAGTCTCGGTTCACTCACTGTCTCAGACCATCATGTTGAGTGTCTTCCTCATTTTTGTTGTCTGTCCAGTGTGATGTTCTTCTTCAAGGACTCATTCATTGTCTATGAGTCTACCCTTTGGGACAGTGTAAAGCTGCCCCTGTGGCTTTCTGCGACTGTACTCTTTATGAGAGAAGAAAGCTTCATCTTTCTCCCCCAGGGGGCCAAGTGATTTTGAAGTGGTCCGTTTGCACTCAGCAGCCCAATGCACAATCACTATGCCACGGAGGCCTCCAGGTACTGATTCATCTTAAAACATGACCAGAGTATGTGAGACAAAGTTCCGTCGCCCTTGCTTCTAAGGATCATTCTGACTGATCTTTGAAGACGTATTCCCCTCTGCTGCTGCAGCTCATGTTATTCACCAACACTGTCATCCGAACCTTCCAAATTCTTCAGTATTTCTTCCTCATTGTACAGTTTTGCAGATGTTTGTGTTTTACTAAGTATGCAAAAACATTCAGCCATATCGATGGTAACAAATTATGGATAAAATTGTGAAGAACGAGATTTCCAGAACAATTAATTGTGTTCATGCAGGACTTATATTCGTAGACCAAGAGGCAGTCAGCCGAACAGGACAGAGTATAGTGAGTGATTTAAAATCAGAAGAGGTGTTCATCACAGCTATGTTATTTTACCATACGTATTACATGTGTATGCTGAGAAAGTAATCTTAGAACTGAACTAGATAAAGAAGAATTTGGAATCAGAGTTGGAGGGAGACTTATTAATAACCTGTGATATACAGATGACACCACTTTTTTTCTGAAAGTAAAGTGAATTGAAGCACTTTCTGCTGAAACTCAAATCTCACAGCCTTCAATTTGATTTACACTCCCACAGAAATAAAATAAAACCCTCTACAACTGAACTATTAAACCATGTTATGTTAAGTGGAGAAAATACTAAAGGTTTCCAGGATATAATTTTGCTTGGCTCAACATTCGATGCCCATGAGAGCAATAGTCAAGAAATCAAACTGTAGCTCACACTGGGAAATCTACAGAAGACCTTTTTAAAAATATTGAATAGATCTACTATGGACCTATCATGTGGATGAACCAATCCTTGGAGAAGGACACTGTGCTTAGTGAAGTAGAGGATCAGCACACAAAAGGAAGACCATCAATCACTTGGATTAAGAGTGGCTGCAGCAACAGGCTCAGACGTAGCAATGAACGTGAGACTTGTGCAGGACTGGTTAGAGTTGTATACAGGCTGCTATGAGTTGAAGCCATAGCATATGAGTTCTTACAAAATCATAGAAACCTTTATTAAACAAAAACATCAAAATGTGAACAGGTATTGTTTCTTGACATATACAACATCTAACTGTACATTTCTGAAGGCAGTGTTTCTATCTCTCTAGCTCTCACAACAGGACCATTGAATAGCATTATGATAAGTGGAGAAAAGATGGAAGTTGTCAATGATTTCAGGACTAAAGTATATGTGACTCAAGCCATAGTATTTTCAGTTGTCTCTGAAGGAACTATATGTGACCTCCTCCCTGGGGGACGGACAACAGAAAAGTGGGTGAAGGGAGACGTCGGACAGGGCAAGATATGACAAAATAATAAGTTATAAATTATCAAGGGCTCATGAGGGAGCGGAGAGCAAGGAGGGAGGGGAAAAATGAGGACCTGTTGCTGGGAGCTTAAGTGGAGAGGAAATGTTTTGAGAATGATGAGGGCAATGAATGTACAAATGTGCTTTACACAATTGATGTATGTATGGATTGTGATGAGTTGTATGAACCCCTAATAAAATGATTTTTAAAAGAATCAATGCCATTTACAAAAAATAATTGAAACTGATATTTGTGGACTACCTGTTGGATGATTTTCCAATTTGCTAAAAACATGCTCCAAAATCTGTAATTGGGGTTCAACGTATACAATAATTTATATGTCCAAATGAATATAAAACTGTTGGAATTTTGCCCTTTATTAAAATTATTGGAAAAGGAATCCCAATTCTGGTCTGGTGTATTTGAAAAAGAAATAATATTTTAAAATCATAAAAGTGGCATTTACTACACTGCCAAGATAATTAAAAACAGGGCAGAGTGTAAATACAACCCATCTGGTAAAGTTCCTTTTCCCTGTCCTGCTCCGTCTTAGTGTGATGAAGGGGCCAGATTAGTGACTCCCTTACTTTTCCTCAGGACATTCCGGATCTTACCAAAATATTGCATTTCTCTTAAACCCAGCAGGATAAAGCACGATTCCTTACCCTGAAGGTTACCATCTCAGTTGCAGATTCAAATTGACCAGAGGACTATGCTGGAGCAATATTCTAGGGATAGAGTATGCCTGGAAGGAAACCTCTAAGTAATATAATTCTGCCTTGTGATTGGAAAGGAAGATCAAAGTAAGCCAATTTTTAAAATATAAATATTTTAGCATTAGAATTAGATGACAATAGTGACCCCATCCTTGAAATTTACATAAGACCTTAGAGTTGAGTTTGATAGGCATCTAAAAAACCATGTGATAAAAGAACAGTACAATGGAATGAAATTCAAAAGTAATGAAGCTATTGAAATTGAATGTTCCTAAGGTAAACAGAAGATGGAAAAGTAATATTTTTGTGCCAGATGAAGAGATAGGTCTTTTTATTGTATTGTTCAGGCAAATAAAAGCAAGAAATAATCACAACTATGCTGTAGAGTAAGAATAATTAGATATATTCTTACATACTATGGAATGAACACATTAAACTTTAAATCAGTCATAAAATCATTATTATTTTCCAAAAATATGTCACTATTATAGCAAGTGCTAAAATTTGAAAATTTGTATTTCTATTTTCTTGTAATGAGGTATAAAATGCTTTAAAAGTATGTGTACATTATTATAGTTATGTACATTAGTTTAATTTTATTAAAATAACTGTGAAAACTTCTCATTGAGATATGATTATTAATTTTCCAAAATGTAAAAATACTACACTAAGTAACAAATCAGCCTAGGTTAGTACAAAATATTACATAGTTAACTTTTGTACAAAAAGCCACTTTGGTGCAATATAGACATGGTTTAAAAATGTAGCTGTAAACTCTAAAGAAAAAAAAAGCTTCAGTTTATTTCCTTTGAATTTTAGGCATTTAACTTTCATAGCCCACTCTCTCTGTCCTTGTTGTTGGGCAGATACTTTATGGATGAACTTTCCCTTACAATAATGACCAAGGAACTAGATATTTTTCTTAGCTGATCTCTTCAATATGATGTCATAATGCACCCTGAGAGAGATTACGTGAATAAAATTTTTGCTTCAATAAAAATGATCTATCCTTTCATTACTCTATGGGAATTTGAATACCAGCAAGTTATTAAGTATTTCTGTAAACATTATACTACTTACATCTCACTTTATCTCATCATTGTCTGTATACATTTGTATATAAAACAGGTTTACATGCAATTTAAATTTGTATATAAATATTCACTATAATTTCCATTTGGGGAAAGGCTTACTCTTTTACTCAGTAGCAACTGAGGTTACAATTGAAACAACTGAGTGTCATGATATCATTTGTAAAACATTCTAATGTATGCATATTCATATTTTGCCACAAAAATAGAATCATTTTGAAGAGTATAATTTTTTTGGTTTGTTAATTGTGAAATAGGATATTACTACACTTTGGAGAGTGTTTGAATACCATACATCAAGAGAGCTTCAAAAAGTTAATGGAAAACTCCCATTATCTTTTAATTCCATTTTCCCACAAACCCTTTTGAAGTCCACTTGTATTAAAATCTTAGGGTAGCCTGGTTCTGGCATCCTTGTCAATGCTGCTACCACTGTTTCTGCAGGAATTGTTGGCAAAAGCCAAGTGCAGGCTGAGGGAGCAGGGGCAAGAAGAGAGCAGCTGAAGCCAAAGGGTAGGATGGGGAGGGATGGTAACCTCACCTGTGCTTCTGCTGTTCAGCCCACCTGCACAGCAGTGCAGGCACTGCACTCACACAAAGCCAGTCTTGTCTCTACCAACCCATGGGGCAGTGTTGCAAGAGTCTGTGTTTGGTGCTTTTAAAACCACTGTTGGGAAAGGAAAAAAGAAAGCTACTTTCCCTTTAAATAAAACAAGCACCCTTATGGGAATACTGACCATATTAAGCCATGCCTACCTGTAGTTATGCTGTAGGTCTTTCTTGTGCAGTATAGCCATCTCTAGCTACCTGAGAAATATGACTAGACTGAATCAAGACATGTTAGATTTACAAAAGTTTAATATAAAAATCAATGAAACATTTAACAGAGCTAAGAATACTTTGGATAAGATAAAATATATTATTAACGTGATTTTTATTTGTTATGAACTTTTTACCATTTTAAAATGTGGTTGTCAGAATATTTAAAACTATACATGTGGCTTTCAATTGTACTTACATTACCTTTACATTAGACAGTACTGATCTAAACACCCATATTCGTTTCAAATTGACGTAGTTAAAAAAAATTTTTGTTCAAGTCAGGAATAGCTGTGGAGATAATTAAATATGCATCATTAAATCAATGATGTAGTATTCCCACACATGTTGTATTTGGTGTGATGATTACCTGTCCTTATTGTCTACAATATAGGAAACTTGAACATGAAGATTCTAGTGCCTTGGATTTTAGTTACACAGTATTTTTTGTTCTGATTTAGTGGCCTTTGAGTCCTTTAAACATTATGTTTAAATCAATATCCCAATGTTTTTACCCATGTGTTTAACATGATGTCTTTTAGGAATTTTTCTGAAAATAGAATGAAACAAAAGTAATTTGGACTCATCAATGAGTACCCTCTCATTACACATACTGCTTTTCGCATATTGCTTTTCTTTACCTGAATTGTCAGAAACATTATTACAAGTCAATATGGAAAATGCACACAGCCAGATTTCTGGGGCAATAAGACATGACAGGTGAATTGGGAACCAAAGATCAGGACAGAAACGTATCGCCATCAACTCACTTCACCGAGGTGGCCACCAGCAAGTCAAGGAGAACGGAGGATCCTTCTAGGGAAGACAGGTAAGTAGCAGATCCAAGCTGACACTCGAGACCTAGGGATTTACAATTTATCTCAAATGCCAGTTGGGAGGGAATCTAGTCTCTATTGTTACATGTTCGTACTGTTTATTAAGTTTAGATGTTGTGAACACAAAGCATAGGAATAATTCATACATGATAGTCACTTTGACTTGTGGCATAAGTTGTTGAATTTAGTTGCCATTCAGTTGACTCTGGTTTATAAAGACCTTTAACGTATAACAAATACATACTGCCTGGTCATGCGGCATCTTCATCTTCTTCCGGGAACCCCTCATTTGCGATGGCATTTCGTTTTCCTGAACATGATGTCAGCTTCTTTCCTTGTGAGATGTCTAAGAAAACCTTAGCATTGCCTGATTGTATTTCTTCTAGGTCTGATAAGTTTGTTAAGAAAGCCTTAGCATTGCCCGATTGTATTTCTTCTAGGTTTGATATGTTTGTTAAGAAAGCCTTAGCATTGCCCGATTGTATTTCTTATTGGTCTGATAAGTTTGTTCTTTGGGAATTCCATGGTATGGTTTAAGTTATGGTTTCAAGTAGGGAACATAGGCTATGGTAAGAAATAATCAAGTTTAACATGCATTTGTCTTAGAAAATTGAATACAAATATATAAACAAATACATTGAAATAGACATTTCGAAAAATTTGGGGTTTTGAGGCTCTTCAGAATCATAGACACATGATCTTCTAATGTAATGACTTCCAAAATATTTTTTTACCTTGACTAACAGTAATTTACTTGTATCAGAAACACACACATACAGTATACCTAATTCTGTGTACTCTTATTACTTGGAATGCACTTGACTATTTTCTGTTTATTCTATTTTCTTTCATATCAAAAAAGAGGTTCATGATTCTCTAAATCGACTTCACAGCTCATTAATTAAAAACACTCCTCATTTAAAGCAAACAAATAACAACTATGCAAAGGTCAGGTGGAACAAAGCCAAGCTAGCAGGCTAAGAGGGAAGAATTACAAAGCAAGTGCAAAGGTGGCTTGAGCCACGTGGGACCAGCCTGCCCGGACAGAGAAAGGGCAAGAGGAGCAGCAAGCTCTGAGAAACAGACACCCAGTATTTGAGTCAAGTGTAATTCCCATGTAATTATCTTCCCCTTAGCCCATTCTCCTGCAAAAATAAATAACTAAGTAAAAGCACAACCCTGGCCAGATGCTCCAAAGAAGGCAACTATACCTCCTTGCTTAGATTGAGAAAATGTGGAAGTGAAGTTTTCCTCAGAAAAGCAGAGTGAAAATGCAGTATTTAAAGGAAAATTGAAAATTACCAGCTAAAATTAATGACATTACTTAGTATGTAGTATGATATTTGAGTATTAATAAAGTACATGAAGAAATAGCTTTAATTAAATTTTGAATATAAAAAAAGAAAAGAGAAAGGGCAAGCCTGAATGATATGTTATTTTGTCCTGAGTGTCTGAATGGAATTATTTCTCTCCTCAACTTTTCAGTCAGTTTCTCTCCAAGGGAATATGGTCATTTACAATTTCTATTTATCTTGATGGTGCAATTCCACTGTATTTTTAATTTTCCCTGCTTTTCTCCTATTAAGGAGAAAGCAGTGTGTTTTTTACCCTTCCAATTTTAGTCCACATTCTACTTTGCTAAGTTGAGGTGGGAAGTGCAGCCTCGCTCCTGCATCATTCGGTCCATTTTTATTTCTCCCTGTCCCTGGAAACACTTTCCTTCCTTTAGCTGCTCATGATGCAGAAAACCTGCATGCCTCCCCCTGAGCGTTTGTTCCTTAAGGGGCTTTCTTTTTGCACTTAATCTATGGTGCTCCAAGCACATGCTTCTCTCGGCACTACTTTGAGGCTACTTTTTGCTAAATGTTTTCCCTCCATACCTGACACACTTGAATTGTAGCACATTTGCTTAAAGAGAATCAATTAGGCCGCTTAGAGTGTGTTCCTGTGGTTTTTGCTACTTTTATTTTGGGGAAGCTTGTAGGTATGACCATTCAATCAAACTAAGAGACATGATTAATTTAAATGAAATCTTGGTGCAGCTTGAGAAGGAGAGTGGTAAACAAATAACGGTCTATGGGCTAAGTCCGTGGATACGGGTGGGACTTAAGGTTAAAATGACCACTGGGCTAGCCCTCTGTTGGGAGAGAGCTCAAAATCACTTCAATAGCTACTACCTCCCCAGCAGTATTATCTTTGAAAATAAACTCACATAGCTGGATGTAACAATATGAAACCACTTTCTCCGTATATGTTAGCCTGGATCTATGTGTGCATCTGTAGATCCATATACATACATAAATATTGCAGGTGGATGTTTGGATGTTTAAATATATAACAGTAGAACTATTTTGTGGTGTTTTTTTTTTTATTGTGATCTTTACAGGAGCTGACCGTCAGCTCTTTAATCCATAGAGTGAATGGGTGGATTAATAGCTAAATCCTTAACTGTTGTGCCACTAGAATGAACATATGTGTGTACTTCTAAGAATATATTTCTATACACATTTATGGATCTATATCTAAATCCATGTCTATATGGTCACCTTTCTGTACATAGGCATGCAAATATATTTTGTAAGCTTATTGTAATAATCAAAGTGCTTTCCATTTTTTGCCTTCTGCGGGAAAAGGTTGATATTATTAGCAAAACTTCAGTGAGTCAATAGGGAAAACTGGTATATGTGACTGAGAAATCAAACGTATTTAATCTAGCTCAGAGGACAGGAAAAGGACTTGTCCAACTTTCTTCCCAAGCATTTAAAAAGAACAGAGGGATATTAAGCTAAACACAATCTACTTTCTAGTTGTAAGCCACAGTCCTTTAAAACAAAATTTTTATCAAGTTGAAAAATTGCATAATTCAGAGTAATATTGATTGTTCTTGTTTAATGAGTGCTTTCTTACTAACTGAAAAAAGTTCAGAAAATATATATGGTATATAAAAACTAACTCACTGCTATCGACTCATAGCAGCCCTATAGGATGGGGTAAAACGGCTTTTGTGGGTTTTCCAGGTGGTAACTTTTTACCCGAGTAAAAAGCCTCATTTTTCTCCTGCTGAGCCACTGGTGGCTCCGGGCAGCACATCTTGCAGCTGGCAGCCCATCTGGCGAACTGAAGACTTTGGGTGCGCTTATAAAACAGCTCAACGTTGTTTAAAGGCTGTTTGCCAATAATTTGCTTCTATGTACATCTCTTCTAAAAACGGGTGCCCAGTTTCCTTTTAAGGAGCCTTGCACTGCTAATCTCAGGGTCAGTTATGGAAACCAGCAGCCTCTCTGTAGAAGAAAGGTGACTTGGTTACCCGGTGAAGAGTTAAGTCTCGGAAACCCACAGGGCCAGTTCTCACTTGTGAAAGGGGTGCTGTAAGTTGGAGTCAACTCGATGGCTGTAAATTTGGTTTTGAAGGTTCTTCTTAAGAGTTCAGCAGTACAAAGGATGACACCCCTTGCAACGTTAGATGTAATATTTCCAAACAGCAATATTCAATGCAGGGAGGGCTAAAATGCACCTGCACTCAAAACAAACCAAGCTTTTGAGTAATTGCATACTGTGTCCAAGAGTCTCCTAGCATATGTGACACTCAGAAAGACAAGGCCTGTTGTGAGGGAATTTTAAGCAAAACCAAGTGGATAGAGAGAGACCCAGAGAGAGAGAGAGAGAGAGGTAAAGATCTCACTTAATTTAACCAAAGGGTAAAGATCTGAACTGTTGCCAATAGTACTCCAGGTTGCATGTTCCTTGGAAGGTTCACGGATGGATTTAAGAACTTGAACAAATTAAGGCTCCTGTAAGAGATA
>NW_022103909.1:13420772-13421787 GCF_000313985.2 Echinops telfairi | reverse complement strand
TGTTGCCAATAGTACTCCAGGTTGCATGTTCCTTGGAAGGTTCACGGATGGATTTAAGAACTTGAACAAATTAAGGCTCCTGTAAGAGATACTGGAACTGAACTGATGAACTTGAGAAGTTTGCATCGCCTTTAAGTTTGGACATGCTCATCACCTTCATTTTCTTGTTTGTAAGAAAGTTTATTCAGAAATTCAGATTCATTCTGCATCTTCTCTATAGCGTCCTCTACTACTTATTTGGTATTAAAGATAGAAATGTGTTCGTTTAACAGCGGTGGTGGTTGGGAGATGGGGGAGCACTCTGAGGGAAAATTCCCTCTGAAGGAGTCCCTGTTGCCTACGTTTTGCATATTTACTCTCATAAGGTCGTTGGGACTGGATTTGAAATAAAACATGCTCTTCCAAGGCGAAAGTCAATTTGTAATACCTACAGCTTCTATGCTAATACTTTATGTAAGCTAATGCACAGAGAAGCACTTGCAACCTTATGTTTTTGGAGAGTAGAGTTCATCACAGACCCTGTATTTGACGGCGCATGTGTTTACAAATCCCATGGCAGCTAGTAAAATTTTCAGTAGCTAACTTAATTCAGCCATCTTAGTCACTTTTAATCAATCCCCTAATCATGTTTTCAAAAGTCAGTTCAACATATTGTTCATGACGATAAATATATCTGGTGTCATTTTTGGTGTGAGTTTGTGTGCGGTAATGAGGTGTTAATGGGCTTTATTTTCCTTAATATAATCACAGAGTAATGCTAAAATAATGACTACTGAGAACAGGCAAAATGAGATTCTTAATTGCTGATTAAATTCTTTTTGTAGATTCTTTCATCTGACATTGCTTATACAAATTCGATTCCATTAAGCTTATGAGGATATATATACAATTAGCATGTAAAGAAGATATTTTAGGCCAAAGTGTCTTTTTCTCAGGTTATTCAGAGCTAACTGCAGATTGTGACCCTTCGCCGCTCTGCAGTGTTATATGCAGGTAGTCCTCCATTTCCCGTGGG
>NW_022103909.1:13417804-13419499 GCF_000313985.2 Echinops telfairi | reverse complement strand
GTTTGGATTGTGATGAGTTGTATGAGCCTCCAATAAAATGATTAAAAAAAAAAAAAGATTTACAGTCCTCCAAACCCATAGGAGCAGTTCTACTCTGGCGTATAGGGTTGCTTGATAGAGAGAAGCAGCTAGTGTATTGGAACATTTTATATTGACTTGGTAGCAGTGAGCTTGATTTTTTAGAACAATGATGTGCTTATTTTGCTTCTTTTATTGTTCTTCTCAATGAAAGAAAGACATGAAAAAAATACCACCTAATTTTCCCCAAAGAATTCAGAATTAAAAATAATCATTTTCCTATGTTTGTCAAATTAAAAACAATCAAATTATGTACATTTCTGAAAAACACTGTTGCAAATTTTCTCTCCTTATGCCATGATATGTATCCAATGCAATATTTTTCCAAATCTCTGAAAAAAATTGGTGTCACACTTAGGATAGTTCACCAAAATGCTTTAATCTAGCTGTTTTAGATTATAGTATGTTGTACAATATTTACTTGGCCATTTTCTTGTCTAATACTTGAGGCAAAAACAATTGAGAGAATTACTGAAGTAGATTTCAGTTCAAAGCCTCTGAAATGTGAACAGGTTTTGGGAAGACCAATGAACATAGCAACTGCAAATTACTCCAATTGGCTTAAAGAGTACAATCAGGAAGGAACAAATCAGAACCTATAGAGAAGATATTTAGACTTGAGAACTACCATTTGATAAGTATAACAAGCAGAGAAGCAGCAAGTACATTGGGACATTATTTCATTTATTTTCTTTAATTAAGTTCTGTCACTTGGTTTTAGAAATGTTAAATGTTTTTAATTGCTTCCAATAGGTTTATCTAGCCATTTACAAGTCAGCATGTCAATATGAAATGTGGATGATTACATAGCTAAAAGCTGATCATGTATCCCAGTATCTTGTGAACCTAAACCCACTGCTGCTGAGTCTGCTCCAACTCCTGGTGACCCATCTAGGGTTCTGAAGCTGTGGATTTAATGAGAGCAGGTAGGCCCATCGTTGTTCTTTCAGTGAGCAGTCCAATACTTCCTGGACATCACCCCCAGAGCTCCTTTGTGGATCTAAAAGGGCGAAACTATTGGATTTGAGGTAGAGGCAGAAAGCTAAAGAATTTGAGAGAGGAGCCAAATGGAACCTAAGCACTTGTGGAAGGAATTCAATGTACATTTCTAAGATGTAAAAGTAGGAAGAAGGAGATGATGTGTGGGCATTTAAGTAAGGTTGTAGTTCTGGTGGTTTTAAAAAATGAGAAAGAAATTGCCATCAAATGCTTGTTCTTTTCTCAGTACAATAGTAGTGCATGGGGTGAAATCAACTCAACAGCAACTGGCTGGGTTTTGGTGTGTCATCAGCTGTGAATGAGTCCAAGTTCTGGGGTGGACAAGCGAGAAGGTAATACGTGAACTACTCATCACAGATAAGTGTGGAAGCGAGCTAAACTGAGAAACATTAAATAACTACTGGGGGGTTCTGAGGACCTATTTGAGATATAAAATTCTTATCTTGAAATGAAAATAGTCTGCCTCGCTGTATAATTTTTTCCCCAACTACATTCAACTGCTCAATAAAGAGCATTGAGAAAGCAGATAATTACGTTCATCTGAGATGTGAGTTTGGAAAGTACAACAGAGCAAGTAGGAAACAAATGGTTGAGGAATGACTATTCTAATGGCTTTTT
>NW_022103909.1:13403745-13417308 GCF_000313985.2 Echinops telfairi | reverse complement strand
CTGTGGATTTGTTTCTCCAAAGTACCCTGACTAATACAGGTGGGGAAAAAGCAAAGACAAGAAGATGATACGGGCAAAAATGAAAACTTGGTAGACTCAATGTCCCAATAGCTGGGGAATGTTATGTGTGAGAGCAGTATTTATTTGAATAGGAGAGTGAAGGGAGAGTCCCAAATCCCAAGGTGGAATGTTTAATTTCACATTTGGAGATGGTTCAGCCTCTGATGGTGATGCAGTCTTGAATGTAACCTGGAGAGAGAGGGTGTGAGGCAATGTGAAGTTACAGATCATCCGAGATAGGGATGTAAAAATTCTGGGAAATTGGATGGATCAACTCTCTCATTGATGGAATGTCAAAATGGCTACAGTTTGTCTAGAGAGGAAGACTGAATTCAAAGCAAAATTCATGTGTGAGTCAGGGAAATGGCCAAGAAATGAAAGTGTAGTTAGGCCCCAAAGGTAATGTAAAGAATACAACGTGTGTTAATCTGGGTTGACTAGAGAAACAAATCCAGAGACACTCATATGTGTGTAATAGAGAAGTTTATGTCAAAGAGCAATTGTACATTAAGAAAACATCCCAGCCCAGTGCAGATCAAGTCCATAAGGCCAATATTACTCCATATGTCAATATTAGTCTCTAAATTCCTCTTTAGACTCATGCAGCCATGTAATGATGCCGCATGCAGAAAGATCACACAGGCCAGTGGATGGAAAGTCTTGTGGATCCAGTGGTGGTGGAAACATCTCAATGCTGGTGTGAGTCTCCACATGGCTCCTCCAGCTCCAGGGCTCTGGATCTATCAGCGTAGCTCCATGTGGCTTGTCAGCAGAGATGTCTTGCAGGAAGACAAGCAGAGAGTGTCTCCTGCCTCTAGGGAGGAATATAGGAGTTCCCAGAATCCTCAGGAGAAGGTCATGCCCACAGGAAGGCCTTATTGGCTATGGCCTGATTGACAGGCTAGACTCCACCCCTTCACAAGTTGATAGGAGATTATATAACTGCCACATAGAGTTTTGCAAGAGACACAAGAAACAAATACAGCGTGGAAATGGAAATATGTGTGTGTGAGTGTATGTGTTTATGTGTAAAAAAGATAGCTTTCCCACCTCCTTAACCTGAAGCACATAGAATAATAACAATAAAATATTTGCTGTTATTTGAGGATTTACTGTAAATCAAATCCTGTTCTAAGTATTACATGATGTCTTAGTTATCTGATGATGCTATAAGCCCCTCAAAATAAAACAAATCACAAACAAAACCAGTAAGTGAGTGGCTTTTAAGCACATACATTTATTTTTTCACCGTTGGAGCCCAAAGCCCAATCAGCATCTCGGCTGGCTGGGTTCTTCTGTGGACCTCCGATGTCCGCTGGCAATCCTTGGTGTTTTCTTTCCTTTATTTGGGTCCTCTTATGGTTTCTGTCATACCCCTATTTGTGTATTACTGTGTGTATTCTCAAACTCCAAAGCCAACCTCACTGCCATCAAGTTAATTCTGACTCATAGCAGCCATGAAGAACAGGGTAGAGCTTCCCCTGGTTTCTGAGACTGTTACTCTTTATGGGAGTAGAGAGCCTCATCCTATTCTCAAGGAGCAGCTGGTGGTATCAAACTGCTGACCTTGCAGTTAGCAGACTGAAGCACAACACACTATGCCACTAGGGCTCTTCCATATATCTCATTCATTTTTCTTTTTTATATTCTTTGAGTTTGCTTTATAATCCTGCTAAACATATGTAACAAACCATTGGGCATTTCAACATTCTTCTTATGTACAACTCAGTAGCACCAGTTATGTGTATTATGTGGTTTAACCATTACCATTATCTGTTTCCACAATGGTCCACCGTCCTTAAAGGCCACCTCTCAGAAGTCATTTGGTTTAGAACTTACCCACTCTGCAATGACCAGGTTAACATTACAAAAGAAAACACCTCCTATTTCCAAATAGAATCATTTCTAGGGGCCAAGTGGTTAGGGCTTTAACATAACTTCTGTAACCTTTTGTTCAATCCTTAACATATAGTTATGTGAACTTTCTTAATCATATCAGCATCTTCAAAGGAGTAGGAAAAATTAACAGTATCCTTGTTTCAGGACACTGAGGCATCGTAAGTTTAACAAAGCCATACAGCTCATAAGTAGTGGAACAATGTTCAAATCCATGGCATTCTAAGTTGCTGACAGGGCCACATTGCTTACCTACCATTTTGTTGGTAGTTTTTCTGTTACTGTTGTTTTTCTGTTACCAGGGTGCACCCCTCCACCCTTTTTGTTTTCTAAATAACAGACCAATAAACCTTATTTAGTCTCTGAATTACCCTTTATATGTCTGTGATCCTGTGCGGTGGTCCTCCCCAGTCCTCTTCGGGCAGAATAGAGTCTTTCACAGGGCCTCTTTCCCTATTCTCCAATCTCTTCCATCTCTTTTGTGTTGGCTTCCTTTTGTGTGATTCTGTTTGCTCTTGATTCTGTCTTTGGTAGCACACTATGTAATGAAACGTTGGAAATATTCAGGGGCAACATTAATGAAAAGTTAGGGGGAAAAAAAGAGAGAGAAGCCCAATTGATGAGTGTTGTTCTAAATGCAGATGGCACTGATTAGTTTGCTGAGATCCTTCCCTGAAATAAGCTCGGCCCCATCACCTTCTTATCTCAGAATCAGCCTTCCTGCCAGAAGTGATGGCTGGGACAATGCAGATGGCTCTCAAGGAGGAGCTTCCCTCTGAACCCGGCCTTATCAAGGCTCAGGCTGGCAAGGGCTGTCATTCATGCTGTCACTCACCTTGGGGACACAATGGATCATGTCTGCCTTGCACATCACAGATAACTAGACTAACTGGGGCTGGATTTAATTCCTTGGCTGAAAAAGAGGAGCAAAGATGAATCATTGATTATAGAATATCTAGTTTTCCTTTAATTCACTTTTCACTGAAACTGGAATCTTGTGTTTTAGACTGTTTAAATTTGTCAGCATCCGAATATAAACCACCATTTTGGATAAGTACTTTTCTTTCGAACTTCCATGTATTTAAAACTAAAATTAAAATATATGTGAACGTTTCAACTCTGCATCTGTGCCAATCTTTCCTTTGAAAAACAGCAGTCTGGTTTTGATCTGCATTAGAATGCTTATCCTGACATTTAAAAATAAAACCAGCATAGAGTAAAGGAGGATCTTGATAGAGCATCCTTAAAAAAATGAGTCACGTAAAAATGAAAATGTAGCATCTTTTGGGTGAAAGTCTATTGTTTACATAGAACTCTGAATGGTGACAGCAGAGGGCTCATTTGCACATCTAAAGCAGCTTTGTATGTTGGCGAAGGTGTTCCAGACAGAACCATAATAATAATCAGTACGTGCCAATTCACCACTACTTTATATTACGGTACATTACACGTCTTTCACTCCTTATACGATGTTTTAAATAATCTGAAAGAAGAAGCAATAATTCTTAGCTAGGCTAATTACTGTATTTTGAAAAGCTAATGAACGATGTTAGACCCGTTCTCTTTTCCTTTAAAAGGAAGCTATTGAAGATTTTAAGATATGCAAACATGCATCAGTGTACATCAAAACATATTTATAGTGCATGCCCAGGATAACAGTTTTTCTTTTTCTTTTTTTCCCCAGTGAGTTACAATACTAAAAACGAACAACGAAAACAACAACAACAAGGGGGAAAAACTGCCTAGCATATTGAGTCAGTGAGACAACCTGAGCCCCTCTGGGTTTCCAAGAGCTATTGATGGTTTCAAACTTCCAACCATGCAGATCATAGCCCAACTAGTAGCCACTACACCACTAGGGCTCCTACTAAGAATGAAGGGGCTTATATTTTTTCATGGAAGTTTCTTTGCTTTCATTCACTTCCATAGAGTCTATTTTGACTCAGCCCTGTACGAAAGAGTGGAACTGCCCACGTGAGTTTCCAAAACATATTTATTATTATCATTATTGGAGCCAGCAACTATGAAATTTCACACTTGAAATCTTTTTTTTTGTTGTTGGCTCAATTATTTCCCCGTTTCTTTTATTCCATAAAAATCTATTCATTTTTTTTTTTTTTGTTTTTTCATGTGCTTTCTTTTTTTTTTTTTTTAACATTTTATTAGGGGCTCATACAACTGTTATCGCAATCCATACACACATCAATTGTGTAAAACGCATTTGTACATCGTTTCTCAAAACATTTTCTCTCCACTTAAACCCCCCGACATTAGGTCCTCATTTTTCCCCTCCCTCCCCCTCCCCCCTCCCTCATGAGCCCTTGACAGTTTATAAATGGGTATTTTGTCATATCTTGCCCTGTCCGGTGTCTCCCTTCACCCACTTTTCGGTTGTCTGTCCCCCAGGGAGGAGGTCACACACAGTTCCATGTAATCGGTTCCCTCTTTCCTACCCATTCTCCCTTTACCCTCCCTGTTTCGCCACTCACACCACTGGTCCTATAGGGCTCATCCGTCCTGGATTCCCTGTATTTTCAGTTCCTATCTGTACCAGTGTACCTCCTCTGGTCTAGCCAGACTTGCAAGATCGAATTCTAGTCATGGTAGTGGGAGCGGGGAGGAAACATTTAGGAACTAGAGGAAAGTTGTATTTTTCATCGTTGTTACATCGCACCCTGACTGGCTCGTCTCCTCCCCAAGTCCCCTCTGCAAGGGGATCTCCAGTCACACTTGAAATCTTAAACTAACCCATCCGATGAACTTACCTGGGTGTCTTATTTCTCATCTTATATTTCTGTTCTTGCCCTTATATTAATTTATTCAGAGAATTTTAAATGAGCCAGTGCTTTCGTTGATTAAAATGTTAACTAAAATGCAGGAGTTCCATTGCAGAAATTGCATAATCGTTTACACAATAATTTCTTAAGCTAGGACGTTTTAAAAATGTATTATTTTAAAAGAGGAACAACTGTTTCTAAAAGTTAGATCCAGAAACCGATGTCATCAAGTTGCTTCTGTGTGGGGGTCAGAGCAGAACTTGCTTCACAGGGTGGCCAATGGCAGAGTTTCTGGCGGTCAGTCACCAGGCCCTTCCTCAGGTGCTGCTGGGCAGACTCCAATCTCTCAGTGAGCAGCCGAGCAAGTTTGCCATTCATATCCCGCAGCGATGCCAAGGGTGTATACTTGCTTACACATTAAACAGACATTCCTCTTGACATAACCATTCCTATTTTTTTTAACCGTATTGTGTGCCTATACAAACACACTTCTTTTCTCTTACTAGGCAGCGAATATGAACAATATTAAGTCAACGTCTACAAAACATTCTCTAGAATAAAATAAATCAACTAAGGACTGCTTTCAATTGGCTTGTGTGATGCAATGAGGAAGGAGGAAAAAGGTGATGTTAAACCATGACTTTGGGAAAGCTCTCTGTGTCCGTCATAGGCCACTGGTGTGCTCAGGGATTCTTTGCCTCTGAATGAGTTTGTTAGTTGAATCCATGATCATTTTCATGTAAAGACCAGCCAGGCACTTAGTTACAGAAAACAGGGGATGGGCAGGGAAATAGTAACTAAAAGGAGAATTTGAACATGGCAATCATTGGTATTTGAGAGAATTCCTGACTTTGTGCCAACTTCTGTACAAAACAAAGGAAATCGCCAATCAGCTTCTCCATCCTTGACAGGCCTTTTTGGGCCTCTGATCCACTACCTCATCCTTGGAAAAGTAGAAGACAACAAAAAGGAGGAGGACTCTCAGTGACTTGACACAATGGCTGCAAGCATAAAACCAATTGTGAGAATGGCACAGGTCCAGGCAATGTGGCATTCTGTTGTGCATAAGGTTGCTATGGGTCAGAACTGACCTGGTGGCATGTCACAACAACAACCACCGACTACTAGCCAAAGCAGGGCATGGCCGGGTCCATCAGAAAAGAAGAGAGCTGTATCACCAAAGAGGGAAACATGATTGGCTACAAAATGCCCACTCTCCTGGGTCTTCCTCCTTTGCTCTGTCCGGCCTCTCCATAGGGAAGTGTGCTAGGTGGGGGGGCATAATAGTATCTGAGGAAACCAGGTGGCACTGGGGATGACGGCTGGGCTGCTAACCCACTAGCTGCTCCACAAGGGAAAGATGTGCCAGTTGGGCTTCCAAAAAGATTCACTACCTTGAAAACTCTACAGATTCATCCATATCTGATCTCTCGGACTCGGAAGCGATCAGATGGAATTGTTTGGAGTTTTAGTTGCAGAATGGGTATGCAGGCTGAAAAAGCAATGGTGCCTTGTCCCGTATTTTTTATTTCTAGGTGTGTGGATTCTTTGGAGGAAACCTAACAGAGTCTCCTAGCCTGTTTCGTGTGCCATAAAATAACTGTCATATCATGTCAGTTTTTGCAGTTTTCGTTCCTTTTTGGTGGGGGGTTGCTGAGCTATATCTTTGTTCTCAGGGGGACAAATAAAAAACACCAACCAAACAACATACTGGATGGCATAGACCGTAGGGCTCAATTTCCTTGGTTTCCCTCCAGGATAGGATGAGATCTTAGGGAGGTCACGTGTTTGGCCAGACTATTCTCTTGGTATGGACCACCAAAGCTCTACAGAGCATTGGGTTCCGAGCATAGGTAAATTCATAGAGGCCCTCAGCTTGAATATTTTCACATGTACAATCTTTATATATTCTTCTGAACATGGCTTGGATGCCTGTAATTAGAAAACATTTGGAAGGAATTGTTTTATAACCTTTTTCTCTTAGAGAATACATCATATGTAGAAATATGGCTATCATATCAAATGTTGTTATTTAGAAAGGTTTGATTGAAATTTGTTCCCACCTTTTGTCCCAACATTCCAATTTAACAGCAATATGTAATCTAGTTGTACAATGAATTAGTTAAATTATTTACTCATTTGGTATTTATCAAATATCAACTAAACTAATTCTCCTAGATCCTTACCTTAGTCAGTCCTGGAAACTGTGTATGAAGGTTAGCATTGTGAACAGAATATAAATATTAAGAACTCTTCTCATTTTTCCATGTTAAATAGTATTAAAAGGATTATAAAGTATATTTGGTAAAAAATGCCAATGGTCGCAAATGGATTTGTCATTTAAAATTTATTTGTTTTGTTTTATGAGGCTTAGGTAGGCATAAGCCATGTGTTGGGGAAAGGAGGAAATTCAGCCATGTTCACAATTAAATAGTGGCTGTATTAATTAAAATTGGGCTAATTGTCTTACCAGGACATTAAATAGCATAGGAATGTGTCACTCTCTTTAGCACTATATCTATACTTCCTGGTTATAGATGCTATCATGAACTGTGTTCATCTTCAATTCCTTCATAACAAGCTATCAAAATATTACCAACATTAAGCAACAAACCCTTATTATCCCATATTCTCAAGGTTAGGATCCTAGGAGCTGAGTAATCCCTATTTGGACTGCTTTATGAAGCAGTTAGTGTCTAGTCCAAGGCTGAAGGACTGCCTGAGGCTAGAAAACCTGCTTCTGAACTGACCTGTATGGGTCCTGGCAGGAGGCCGCAAGTCCTTACCACTTGAACCTTTCCCTTGGGCTCCTGGTGGCCCTCAAACTGGCTACCCGGGAGTAAAGGATGCTAGAGAGAGAACACTAACCAACAACATTGGAAAGAGTTTTATATACTCATCTCAGAAAACATATGCTCATTCTTATCCTGTTAATTTGCTACCACAGACCTTACAGGTGCAGTGTGGGAGAGGAATTCTGCAGGGTTCAAATGAACTGTAGGAGACAGGGCTCTTTGGGAGCCACCTTGGAGGTTGACATGAAAGACTTCCAGTAGTTTTATAGAGAAGTCGGACCAAGTTAGGCTTCTCTTTGAAGCAATGATTCTCAAAAGAGTGTGAAAATGTAACCAGCTGAGAAAGCAACTTCAATATTGGAATATAATTTTATAGTTTGAAGTGAAAAAAAGCACTATTTTAGAATATGGATTACAGAAAATTAAATTTAATCCTAGCGTCTTTTCTTGTGGGGGATATGCAAATCAATGCACATTAGTCACTCTTTAAGGGAGAAATCACCTCACAATATGGGTGTCAATGTGAAACTTAAACTTCGTTGCAAGAGCATATTTTTAAATCTGAAACTACTTCAAAAAAAAGCTAGAAGATTTAGTTGAAAATGTAGACCAAACTATTAGACCCATTATCAATCTTTTTCCTTAGGCTGTAGGGAAAAAAGGAACTTTTTGTAGCCTTAGTTTAGATAGATATAAAAATAAACAAAATGATCTTATCATCGAATAATTATTTCAGTCCTAACACATGCATACACACAAAGAACATTATGAACAGTGTATTCAGGTTTCCACTTATCATTAACACAGGCATTTATATTTCATTTCTTCATGCTAATGCATCGTTCCTAATTTAGGATCTGTACCGGAAATCAAGGAAGCTGATTATATCATTTTGTTGTGGATGAACAGCCGGCAGAGTTCAGTGAGGCCTTTTATCTAAAATTATATTTTTATCTTGACCTCATTAAATTCTTTTCCGTCTATTTGTCATTGCTAAGCTTACTATTTTGCTTATTTCCTCTTCATCTCACTACCATTTAAGACAGTCCTTTAGAAATAACTTACATAGGGAACTCATTATTTCCAATAGTGACAACATATTGAATATCCTTATACACCAATTTCACTGTCCCTCATGACCTACATTTAAAGTAATGCAGGTAGATTTCCTGTTAGTGATCATTTTTTATATAATCACTAAAGGTCAAAAGCTATTTTCATGTTTATTCATGTTTTCAAGTGAATTTTAAACTGTTTAGGAAGGTGTTACAGTCTAACAAATGGGGAGGGAGTTCGCTTGGTTGCCTGATTTTCTGTTGTAGAGTGGGGGGGGGGATAGAAAAGAAGAGAAATGTTTTTCACTCCCATTTGACCTAAATTCTGTCAGCAATGAAGCACATTTTGTTTTTCAAATAGAGTACTTCCATCTGCCTATCTTTGTAGAAATTAATGGTTATTTACTGTGTAAGGAGCAGTAATGACGCTGGGGGACAGGTGTTGAGCTGCTAACCGCAAGCACAGCGGTTCAAACCTCCCCGCGGCCATCCGGCAGGGAAAGGGAGGATGTCTGCCGCAGAAAGATTTCCTCTCAGACTACATAGAGCTGCAATCTGCTCCGTGGCAGTAGTTCCCTTATTGTGCATGCAATATGGATGTAAATATATTTTAAGTGCTCTACCTAAGTATCAATATGGATATAATTTTGATTAGCAAATAAAGTAGAAGATATTCTGAATAAAGTACAGTTTCCAAAAGCCTCTTTTATGTGGGGCGGTGCAAAACAACGGACTCTTCCTGAAATGGAATCGATGAGCCAACAATAGACACAACACTGGGGAGGCGTAGGCAACGAACGAACGGAGCGGGGCCGTTACACGGGAGAATCCCCCAGTCAAGTGGAGACATTTCAGGCTTTACGCGGACGGAGCAAATACGTGATCACACTAAGCTTTTATGAAAGGCCGTTACATTTTTACCAACTTTAATCTGCCTCATTTTTGTTTTTAAAAGATGGGCATTGTAGCAAAATAAAAATTCCATTTGGGTTATTATCTCCCCAGCTGTCTCTGCAGACCTGGGGCTGGCCAGAGAATATTCTCATTATGTGTGTCGAGTAGTTAGTTAGTCGGTGATTGATGCCGCAGTAATGCACGGCATTAGACAAATTCGTTCTTATAAATTCATGACCCACACTCCCCCTTCCTAGCCCCCACCCTCCTGCTCCCGCAGGGCTCCCAGCTCCACTCCCATGGATAGTTATAGTTCATATGGCTAATAACCTTTGCTCAGAATGAGCGGGGGCATTAGGAAGGGGCAATTGACAAAGAAGGGCAGAAAACAGACCATATATGTGAAGACCCATTTATGTGAAAACCCATGTATTTCCTCAATCGTTTTAAATTTGGTTCTGTCAGCATAGAGAAATTTGATTTAGCCTGTCGCCTTATCTGTGGGGTAAAGTGTATCCGTGGATATAGCTGGTTTCTTTATGCCCAAAGTACTATTCATTTGTGATATATATATGGTACACATTACATATACATATATACGTACACACACCCAGGGACTTCAAAAAGTTCATGGAAATGTGGGATTCAAAGATGTAGAATTTTTCCACAAGCATTTTGAAACCCCTCTCACATTCAGAATGGGCATGATCATAATTATCAGGAGGTTAGGGTTCTAAGACTATATGCTCACCTACTTATTAATAATAATAACTATTATTATTAAAGCTAGCATTGGTAGTGTTTACTGGGAGAGCTCAGTTAAATAGATAGTCTTGTTAATCTTGAAAATGACCAGTTTCCAATTTTGCAGAGAAAGAGTAGAGGTACAGACAGTTACACTGCATAATAGTAAGTCTTTCTTGAGTCTATCTTATAAACAAATCCTGTATAAATTTTAGCTTAGAAATTAAAGGGAATTAAAGTTGATTTTGTTTTGCAAGTTCTATAATATTAGTTATTGCTGAAGAATCCCTTATACATTGTTTTCAAGTACTTTAAATTTTAATTTCTAATATAGTAAATATTGATATAACCATCTAACAAAGCGAGCTTGATGATATCCTGATTATTTAATAACACTATTATTATTTTAATAGTGTTCAAATAAATGCTTTTGGGTATGTTCAAAGTGTGGTACAACCATCATTGCAATCTAACTTTCAAATATTTTTATCTCCTCTACCACAAAATCCTTCCACCCCTTCAACATCTCCCCTAGGAATCTATTGTCTGTCCTTATATTTTGCTTTTCTGGGCATTTCACATAAATTAAATCATATAAATTATACAATATATGATTGTCTTTTAATATTTTCATTCTTTTGTATCTATACTTCATTTTTTATGACCAAATAATATTCCATAGTATGAATACCTCACGTTTGTTTATCCATTTATAAGTTGTTGAACATTGAAGATAATTCTACTTTTTTGACTATTATGAATGATGCTGATCTAAACATTCATAGTAAAACTCTATATGAGCATCGGTTTCACTTCTCCTAGAAATAAGCCTCACAGTCATTGCACTGACTCACATGGTAACTTTTTTAACCCTTTGAGAATCTACCGAACTGTTTTCCAAAGTGGCTGCCCCATCTCACATTCTATGATGGTTGTCTTTTCATTTCTCAATGGCATTATGTTTTTGCAGCACGAAGGTTTTTAAATTTTGAAGTAGTCTCTTTCATTATTGTTGGTAGGTGTCATCAGTCAGCCCCTGCGGCCCCAGGCACCCTGTGCACAACAGACTGAAACACTGCACGGCCCTGCCCCATCCTCATGACCGCTCTTATGCCTGAGTCCATTGATCAGTCACTATGTCAATCCATCTGCTGCAGGGCCTTCCACTTTACCAAACATGATGCCCTTCTCCAGGGACTGGTCTCTCCTGACAATAAGTCCAAAGTATGGAAGACAGAGTCTCACCATCCTTGCCTCTAAGGAGCACTCTGACCATACTTCTTCCAAGACTGATTGGTTTGTCCTTTTGGGGGTCCATGGTGCTTTCAATATTCCTTACCAGCACAGTTCAAAAGCATCGATTCTTCTTTGGTCTTCCTTATTCAGCGTCCAACTTTCACATGCATACAAGGCTCTTAAAAATACCATGTCTTGGATTACCCACACCTTAGTCCTCAAAGTAGCATCCTTGCCTTTCAGTACTCTAAAGACACCTTGTGCAACAGGTTTAAACAATGAAATGTGCCCTTTGATCTCAACTGCTGCTTCCACGAACACTGATGGTGGATGCAAGCAAGAGGAATGCCTTGACTGCTTCAATCTTTTCTACACTTATCATGATGTTTCCTGTTGGTCCAATTGTGAAGATGTGTTTCAGGCCAGATTCAGAAGAGGAACAGGGATAATCATTGCTGACATCCCATGGATCTTGCCTGAAAGCAGAGAATATTAGAAAGATGGTTACTTGTCTTTTATTGACGATGCCAAGGCATTGAACATCAGAACAAACCATGGATAGCATGAATAATGGGAATTCCAGAACACTTCAGTGTCCTCATGTGAAACTTGTACTTGGATCAAGAGGCAGTTGTGTGAAAAGAACAAGTAGGTATCAGGGTTGTATCCTTTCACCATACTTTTCAGTCTGTATGCAGAGAAAATCATCAGAGAAGCTAGATTAGATGAAGAAGATTTTGGCATCGGGTTGGAGGAAGGCTTATTAACCGTTTGTGATGTGCAGATAACTCAGCCTTGCTTGCTGAAAGTGAAGACTGGTGAAGATCAATGATTGCAGCCTTCAGTAGGGATTATAACTCAATGTGCAAAAGGTCAAAATCCTCCTGACCCTGACTTGCTTATGTTATAGAGCATCCTTTCTCAAAATGTGTTGCTCAGATCTTTTGTTGGGGGGATAATCTTTCAAGCAGTCTGTTAGGCCAAGAAAAAAATCAGGAATAGTATTCAGACGTTTTTGTAAACATTTTTTATCGTGTGTACATTGGTCTCATTATACCGAGGAAATAGAAGATAAAACTTCCGTGTGGTGGTCATTGTCTCCTTACCGTTCTGCATTTCCTGTAAAATACATGAATTAATAGACCAAGAAATAAATTGTCAACATCACTTATCTGTGAGGAAGCAGGGAAATTATTAAATTTACTGAATCCTGACCTTTAGGCATATATACGTTTTAATTATTCTGTGTGAAGTGGGAAGTATACATAAAGTGTTCTGTTGCATATTGCTGTCTGTTGACAAGAAAGTAAAATTGTCCCATATACTGTAGTCCCTTGTCTGTCAAACTTTTAGGGGACAGCACAACCTATCCCTTCTTGCTATAAATGTGGTGAACTTAAAACACCCAACTTTTGGTGAACAGCTGAGCATGTAGCTAATTCACCACCTATTCTGCAGCATGTTCACGCGAGTATTTGTATTGCAAGGTGAACTACTGGCTTTTTTTATGAAGCACCATTTTGTATGTGAAAGAATGACTGAAGGAAAAACTATGGTGATTCTGTCGAGTATTTGGCAAAATTTTTCTCAAAAAGACTAAAATGATATGATCACTAAGGAAAACAATTGACAGTAGTTGTCTGGGAAAAAAAGCTTTAAAATAAAAATTAGGATTTTTGAAAACTTTCTTTTATCCCTTACATTTGAGAATGGTAGGTTTTCTGATAGTGATGGCATTGAGATTATTTTTCAATTTTGAATCATGAAATGTGTCAATATTTACCAGATGTGCACAGCTCAATTAACTAACAACTTAACAGGAAGTGTTTGTAGAGCAATTTTACAAACCACGTATTGGTATAAAATCTGTTGAAATTAAAATATAAACCAAAGATTTTATTGGAATAGAAGACACATATTTCAGTCATAGAAGTTTGCATTACACATTGTAACCAATTCTTTAGAATCCATCACGTATCACAGTTTTTTGGTGTCGTGTTACAGGAGTACATCCATAGGCCGTGCCTCATGTCAGTTACACGTCGGCATGAAGCCTAGTGGTTCTCACAGAGAGGAAAACCATTGTAGAGGAACACGTGGGAGAGA
>NW_022103909.1:13400674-13402542 GCF_000313985.2 Echinops telfairi | reverse complement strand
TTGAGAACTGATGTTGCAGTTGAATTTTGTTTACTGAGGTTGTTTCAATCACAAATAAAGGGCGGGGGAAGAGGACTTCCACTATTTTAATCAAGCTATTGAGGGATTTAATAAGTAAATTGTTCAGAGCCATGGTAGCATAGTGGTTCTGCAGTGGACTGCTAACTGTTGGGTCAGCAGTTTGAAACCAGCAGCCACTCCATGAGAGAAAAACGGGGCTTTCTACTGCCCCAAACACTTAGTCTCAGAAACTCACAGAAACAGATCTACCGTGTCCGATACGTTCACTCTGAGTCAGCATCCACTGGATGGCAGTGAGTTTGTTTGTTTTTGTAAGTTGTTAAATACAAATTTGATTATCTGAAATGTAAGCCTCCTCCTAATTTAATAAAAACTAAAAAAAAAAGTTAAGTAGAAAATGTACCCATAAAGATTCAGAGTAGCCTTATTTATAAATATTCCAAATTTGATCAGTGCCAATTAGGAAAACCAATGCTAAACAATGACAAAACCAATCGGACCCTGCAGCAAATATAAACACACTGTAAAGGAAGCTAAGAGGAGGGCCAACTGGAAAGATGAGAGGAGACGAAGAGCTATGGCAATCATGTCCAACTGAGTTTACGTGCTCGGTGTCTGGTATAACACGTATCTCTAAGAAGGGCATTCCGATGAGACAAGTTCCAGAAAAGCAAACAGGAAATCACAGGAGTCTTGAAATATAATCATAGTAAGTACAAACACTTGTAAGAAAACATCCCTCAGTCATGTTAGATATGTTGCCATTGTATCTACTTCTTGAAGGTGGGGCCCGCAGAATTGAAGTCAGCTTAAAAATGAGACTGATTTGTCTGATCTGGAACGAGCCTCTCTAGCTTCTGTGCACCGTTTTTGCCTCGTTGACAGCATGTCTGCAAGGGGACTGTGCTGTATAAGCACAGTGTGGGGAATGCCCAGTCCTCATGTTGAGTTTAAGGGAGCCTCAGTATTTGACAAAAAGCCTGAATTTAATGAGATAGAGAGCTGTGTTTCCTCTGCAGTTTGGGTCATGGACTAGATTCAGGTTGTTGGAAACACATTGTCTTTAACTTTAAAAAGCAGCTTAATAACCGACTTTGCTTCTAAAAAGAAATCGGGACTAGAGATACAGATTTGAACTATTGCCTAGTAACTAGGATATGATGTTATATAAGCATTCCCAGGTGAAGGTTTTTCCAAATTTTTTATCCTTTTATTGAGGGCTCTTACAATTCTTATTACAATCCATACATCAATTGTATCAGGCATATTTGTACCTATATGTTGCCATCATTCTTTTCTAGACAGTTACTTTCTATTGAACCCTTGGTATCAGCTCCTCTTTTTTCCCTTTCCCTGCCCCTCTCCACCCTCATGATCCCTTGATAGATCGTAAATTATTAGTCTTTTCATATCTCGCACTGACCACTGTCTCCCTTCCCCGATGGTTTCTGGGGCCGTGTGTCCATCATGATGATCAGTCCCCCCTTCTCCCCTTCCCCCCTTCCCCCCCTTCTCCCTCCCCATCTGTTAGCGCTGTTCCCATTCCTGCTCCTGGGTTGCCTGTGTCCTGAGCGCTTATCTCCTATCTAGCCCTGTCTACCTGCTCCGGTCTAGTCCGAAGTGAGAGGCATCACTGGGGTCATGGGGGCCGGTGGGTGGGTGAGGAAGCCTCCAGGAACAGACGAATAGTGCGTGTTTCAGTGGTGCTGTACAGCACCTGGTTGACTCATCCCCTGCCCGCGGCCCCTCTGTGGGGTTTGTCTCCTTGTCTATGGATGGGCTTCGGCCTCTGCTCCTTTGCCCTTCATTCTCGACTATATAGCTTTGTTTGTTTGTTAAGGGTACAA
>NW_022103909.1:13369669-13400574 GCF_000313985.2 Echinops telfairi | reverse complement strand
CCATTGTATCTACTTCTTGAAGGTGGGGCCCGCAGAATTGAAGTCAGCTTAAAAATGAGACTGATTTGTCTGATCTGGAACGAGCCTCTCTAGCTTCTGTGCACCGTTTTTGCCTCGTTGACAGCATGTCTGCAAGGGGACTGTGCTGTATAAGCACAGTGTGGGGAATGCCCAGTCCTCATGTTGAGTTTAAGGGAGCCTCAGTATTTGACAAAAAGCCTGAATTTAATGAGATAGAGAGCTGTGTTTCCTCTGCAGTTTGGGTCATGGACTAGATTCAGGTTGTTGGAAACACATTGTCTTTAACTTTAAAAAGCAGCTTAATAACCGACTTTGCTTCTAAAAAGAAATCGGGACTAGAGATACAGATTTGAACTATTGCCTAGTAACTAGGATATGATGTTATATAAGCATTCCCAGGTGAAGGTTTTTCCAAATTTTTTATCCTTTTATTGAGGGCTCTTACAATTCTTATTACAATCCATACATCAATTGTATCAGGCATATTTGTACCTATATGTTGCCATCATTCTTTTCTAGACAGTTACTTTCTATTGAACCCTTGGTATCAGCTCCTCTTTTTTCCCTTTCCCTGCCCCTCTCCACCCTCATGATCCCTTGATAGATCGTAAATTATTATTATTTTCATATCTCGCACTGACCACTGTCTCCCTTCCCCCATGGTTTCTGGGGCCGTGTGTCCATCATTATGATCAGTTCCCCCTTCTCCCCTTCCCCCCCTTCTCCCTACCCATCTGATAGCGCTGTTCCCATTCCTGCTCCTGGGTTGCCTGTGTCCTGAGCTCTTATCTCCTATCTACCCCTGTCTACCTGCTCCGGTCTAGTCCGAAGTGAGAGGCATCACCCGGGTCATGGGGGCCGGTTGGGGGTGGGGGGGGTGGGTTGAGGAAGCCTCCAGGAACAGACGAATAGTGCGTGTTTCAGTGGTGCTGTACAGCACCTGGTTGACTCATCCCCTGCCTGCGGCCCCTCTGTGGGGTTTGTCCCCTTGTCTATGGATGGGCTTCGGCCTCTGCTCCTTTGCCCTTCATTCTCGACTATATAGCTTTGTTTGTTTGTTAAGGGTACAAGTTTTAATAGAAGAAAAAGTTGAAGAATACTCTGAGATTTGTAGCAGTTTTGAAGAGAAAGTACCTTCTCCCGAAAGGAAGGAAAAAAAGGTGTGTGGGGGGTGGGGGTGGGGCGCGTCATTGGCAGGCACGATGGTTGAGGTTGGCTGCTGAAGGAGTTTGCCGGTTTGAGCTCACTCAGCATCTCCACAGAGAGACATCTGGTGATCTGTTGCCATGAAGATTACAGCTTTGGAAACACCATTTGGGAAGTTCTACTCCTTTCCGTGGGGTTATCAGTCAAAATCGCCTCCACGGCACCCAACAGCAACAGAAGTAAAGGAAGCAAAAGTGCAGTGAGAAATTCAGACATTTAAGTACGTGCAAGAGGAAGAGGTTGATGCCAATAATTTAGAGAACACTGAATTAAGCAGGTGGATTTAAGTAGAAAAAACCTGCTGTCCTCCTGATTTGGACCCATAGTGACTCTATAGGACAGAGTAAAACTCTCCGTAGGGTTTCTGACACTACAGATCTTTCTCCCACAGAACAGCTGGTGGGTTTATACCACCGACCTTGTCGTTAGCAGTTCAAGGCTCACCTGCCCGTGACAGCAGGGCTCCTTATAGAAATGGAGGGCATCTTTAAGAAATGTTATTAAATGATTATAGATGAAGGGAAAGACCTGGGATGGGACAATATGTAGTGTAAGGTAGAAGACTTTTCAAAAATGTGAGTGGATAGTGTACCAGATTACACCTAGTGATCACGATGATTTCTGGGGGGAAAACGCCTGCACAGGATTTGGCATATGAGCACTCGTACATTAGCAGACTAAATGGAGTCAGAAGTGGCTAGATTGGACAGGTTTTGCAGCGTGGAAGACAATGAGCACGGACACACTTTTCAGAAGTATGGCTGTGAAAAGAAAGAGAAGAAGTGAGTGTCAGCCTGCCAAAGGACAGACTGTCAAGAAAGTGCTTTTGTTGATTTAGATGGGCTAGATTTAAGCATGTCAGAAGCCAGCGGTGGGAGCCGGTGGCAAAGGAGGGGTGGGTGATTTATTTGGGTGACTGGCACTTCCTATTCTACTCAAGATAGGAGACCTTGAGTTCCTTTTATTTATCATGGCACGTCTGCCCCTGGTAACTTATTGTTGTCAATTCTTTCTCTTTGTAACTTTTGTTACAGTTTTCAAGTGAAACAACAGTCAAAAAAAATTTTTTTTCATGAGAACAAAATAAATTATTCTGGAAGCTTATTATGATAATACCTTGATAAACAGGAACTCGGCTAACTTATTAAGTTTTTTCCCCCTGTAATTTTCTTTTTATATGAAAGAGGAAGTATAAGGAAGTTGGCAATTAAGAATTATTTAATAACCTGTTTACTTCAGGGGCAGACCAGAAATCAGTAAGCATTTATTATGGGCCTACTCTCCATGGTTGATACGAAATATTCTAGCTGTTGCATGGTCTTATGGTCAAGGAGGCTATAGTCTGGAGATGTGAAACTTTGTACATTAAAAGATAACTAATGATGTGGCATTATAAATGAGAAATGCCAAGTGAAGGGGCACACTAAAGGCAATGGAATTCAGAAGGCACGAATAACCTTTAGTTAGGTTGTTTGGAGAATTTAAGCCAATTTTTACAGGTTGGCTAGATGTGAGGCGATAAACCGAGAAAGGAATTTCAGCTGGAATGGAAGTAGTGCTATTTGTTGTTTGATATTAGGCATTTTAACATGTAATCATGATTAATGGAATGTCTTGTGAAGGAATGACGGACTAGAATATATTTCAGGTGACTTATTACACCATCAATTAATGTTTTAGTTATTACATTAGTTAGGTCTATGTCTCAGCCTCCCTCCCTCTAAAGTTTAGAGTCTAAACCCTTCATTTTTGTTTATCTTCTAGCATCTTTCCTAAGTTTTGTAAAATCCTCCCTCTATGAGCATTTGCAGGAGTTACACCTTATTGTACTTCTTACTACAGATCTTAAAGTCCCAAATACTTGCTCCCTAGCCCCGTCACAGCAAAAGAAATGGCACACACTGAAGCTTGGCCAAAGAGAAGACTTTCTTGATGCTTGAATCAGGACCTCGATGCCTTCATAAGAGGCATTGGGCACAGCCACACCCGTCCTCTAATCTCAGTGGTCGTGCAGCCAGGGCAGGCATCCAGTTGTGGTCACTCATCTGTCATTCCGCAGTCAGTGGGTAGAAGTGGCAGCATCCTCAATAGAATAACTCAGTCAGGGACACAATTTGGACCTGACACAGGCAACCTGGCTTCTCTGCCTTCATATTCCTTTTTCTGAGCTGGGTTCTGTTGCTCTCTCCAGCAATGTTGTGATAACCCAATAGCCCTTAAAATGAAGGCCTTTAATGCTTTCACTGGCCAGAGTTGTTTTCCGTTGTTTGTAGCTAAGCCTTGTGAAAAGAAAGAGAGTTCAGCATGACATTTTTGTGAAGTTTTTAATACAAACCTAAGAAGTTTGAACTTTAATCTGTTGGAAGGGCTCCTATATCGAAGGATTTTGAGCACTAGGGTGGCATCACTTAAGTGGTGTTTTATGAACTTGAATATCAGCAATTTGTAGGGTGGATAATTTGTGTGTGAATATTATAAGCAAACTTAGTAGGTGGGTCATCTTATAAAGGGATCTGGTGTTTAGAGGAAGAGGTTAGACAGAGCAAGTTATGATAGGTTCCACAAATATGCAATTTGGCAAAGCAATATGGGTCTGAACAGAGATTTTAGAAGTGAGAGTCAGAATTCAAGTAAGCTAACTATGTGTATTCATTCTGCAAAATGAGACCTGATGATGTAAGTGTTACATTGCTAACTGGAAAGTTAGTCGTCAATTCAAGCCTATGATCTCCCCATCAGGGGGAAATATCAGTATATCTGCTCCCATAAACGATCGGCAATCTTGGAAACCTTATGTAGGGTTACTGTGAGTCAGAACCAATGCCATAGCAATGGCTTTTGTTATTTCGGAGGTAGATGTGCCCAGCAAATAGATTATTGGTATGATAAAGAATTAAAAGCACTGCTCCTCTCCACAATTTTTCTAGACATACCTGAGGGCTAACACATGGCCCACACAAAAGAACAGTGGGTAAATTGACAGAATTTGTTTTTTACATTGGCTCACTTGCAGTATATATTAGTGCCGAGAGAAGGAAGTAGGTGTCCATTGAGAAGAATCCACAGGTTATTAAATAAGCACTTTTCCTTAGATCCACCACGTGTCCATCAGTTTGTTATACAGTGATGGCTTGTATGGTGTTATGATGCCGGAAGGTATGTCACTGTTTTTTCAAATACCACAGGAGTCACCCAAGGTGAACATATTTCAGCAGAGCTTACAAACTAAGAAGAGACCGCAAAGAAGGAGTAGGCTGTCAACTTCTGAGGAATTAGCCACGGACAAAGTCAAAATAGCAGCAAGACGCTCCCAGGTACAGAAAACCCCATGAGAATCGGTGGACACTGTCAGATGTAGTACTGAATTGACGTAGTGGTTGCAACAATGGGATCTAACAAAAAATAATTGTGGCGATGGCACAGGTGTTTCATTTTGGTGTCCATAGGAACACTATGCATTGGAACCAACTTGATGGACCATAGCAACAACAACAACAATGCCCCTTGACCCTCTTCCCTACTCTATCTGCATTTAATGAGAAAGTTTAATGGATGCAAAGAAGTAAATTCTGGTTACACCTACATTACGGGCTGATAGAAAAATAGTGAGTTTGTTAAAGAGGAACAGACATCCCAAGAGTATCAACAATATCAAAAGTCTTGGCGGAACCTGCCTAGAACTAGTGTAAGCCAGTGTGGTGGTGAAGATTTTGTGTTAACTTGGTGAGGCCACAGTTCTCAGTGGTTTGGCATTTATAATGCAATGATCTTCCATCATGAGACCTGATATAATTGTAATCTTCCCCATGATGAGATCTGTTATGAGAAGCTAATAAAAATTTCCTGGAAAAATTCCATTTTTTAATTCTATTTTTCACAAACGTTTGGAAGTCCCCTCATATAGACGTTTCACTGGTTTTACTCCTCTGGAGAATTTATACTAAGTTAGCTACCAGGAGTAGCTTATAATACCAGGTTTATATGAACCCGTTTTCTTATTTTATATCTAAAACCATTGCCCTGCTGAAGAGTGACATGAAAAACGTTGACCCCATTCAATTGAAATATTAAAGGATGATTCAAAGGCCACTCCTCTGCAACACTCCTCTAGTAATGTTTGAAAAGGCACCTTTTTGGATCTTCAGAACAAAGAGCGATGACATACCATTAGGAAGATAACCAAGGCTTTAAGGTATGACCCCAATGCAATGGAATTCAAACTAAGACAGAGGTGGTCCTAGAAGATAAAAAGCACAGAGAGCGGTGGGAAAAGCACCCCCCCCCCACCCCCCATGAGTGTTTAGTCAAGAATCTTGTTTCGCCATTAGTTACGTTGAAATTTGTCTTGCCTTCTTTGGGTCTCAATTTCTTACATCTCACATGAAGGGATCTTGAGGATATTGGAGAATAATTATTTTTAAAATCAAAGATATGTTTCAACACAGTAAAATTGGCTACCAGAGGAAAGGAACAGATGATGCTGCAAGATGAAACTGCAGCCTCTCTCGCAGAAGTCGACAACAGTTGCTACTTTCCTCAAAGGCCATTGCGCATATTCCAGTAGGATTTGGGAGTGGACGGTACACTGAAAACCTGTTGTCTTTGTCTAGGATGGGCCCTACCCTTTTGGAGAAGTTATCTGTTTACCTTTTAATATAATTAGGCAGACCAGATTGGTATTTAGTCTTGTTCTGACAACAGCAAATTAGGCTTAACTCTTTAATTACAATGAGAAGGAAATCACCTTTCTGATATCCTTCAATTAGCTCAAGCAGCTGTTAAGTTATAATTAAAATTTCACATGGATCATTTGAGTTCTTGGAATGTTTCCATTTAATAACAAAACATTTGCATATATGCATTCAGTTTTCTACAACCTTTTCAAATCTGTCATTGGTAAACCAAGAACATGGATACTGTATTAACAACAACAACAAAAATCTCTGTAGTCTGCTAAACCAACAGCTGGGTCCCATAGAATGAAAAATGGAACTGGAAGAAGGCGGTCACAAAATATTAATTCCTCCAAGTTTTCTGGAGCTTGTTCAGTGAATTAAACTTTTGCTTCATTCATAGGTATCCAAGAAAGCTAACTAAGAAAGAGGGTTTGTTTGGTATTGGTACTAGACAAATGACTGCCTCCCATTATTCCATACAGCAATCTCTTCCATTGTAGCTTTACCAAGTGGCTTCTTTCCTATCTAGACTTTTAAAATTTCTAAATGTGAGGAGAAAATAATGCATGGGTAAATTTATTCTCTTTCGCTTTTATTTCTGACTATCAAATCGACTAAAAAGTTACTCTTGGAATTTGTTGTGGCCAATATTTGTGTAGCATCAACATGGGTGAATAATAATATATTAAGTATACTTATACCTGGATATTAATAAAAATCCTTGAAGCATTAAGTGCTGAATACTTTTTAAATGATCAAATGAAGAAAAACAGATACAGGCTATGCTTAGAAATGTGAACTTGTGGTCATTGGATTGAAAGGCAGACCACTGATTAAAACAAAGATGTTATAACTACTTTCCCTTCCTTTAAAAAAATAATTTCTATTTATTAACATATCAATATTTTAATAAATCAGTTAATAAAAATCCTACTCTTTGACATTGGTAGAAGGGCATGATAAAAGAATGTACAGACTAATAATCTTGTGAGGTGATAGGCTTTGGAATTTATACCCAATACTTCAAGCTATTTTTAACAAGCAAAGATTCAATTCATGCTTACACATTGATAGGCTATATTGATGAGAAGAATTCTATATTGGATGAGAACCTAATGATGTCTTCCAAACCAGCAATCTGTAATGTATATTATTGAATTTCAACCACCAAGATAATTGTGTCCCTGGGAATTAAAGAACTCATGCTGAGAAAATAGAGAAATGGAAGCACAATGTCTGATATCATAATTATACCAGTGTGCACACTTTTGGGGGTACCAGCTGTTATCAGCACATTTTCCATCTGCCTTTACTAATTTTATTATGACCTTTAGAACTGATTTCATCTGGCAATCCAACTCTGGCAGAGTTGGCTCTGACACTGCCACTGAGTCATTTTATCTCTGAGCAGGAAAAGGGAAGAATGCGTAACAAGTGGCATTCTGTTCAGAAAAGTGTTCCAAGCTACTGTCTCATTATTCTTTGATTATAAAACCTCATCATTTAGCGATTTAAGTCATGTCAGGAGATACTAGGCTCCGAGTCCACAGGTTACTGTAGCAGAGTTTTGAAACCTCAAGCAAATTTTTCAAAGATTCTTTGGAAACGTTTATTCAAAGGGTTTGTCTATTGTGCAGGGAAAACAGAGCCACTTTTCGACCGGAAAATCTAGAAAATCTTTTATGAACTGTCTCTATCTCTACCATCCTCTCTTACTGTGCATACACACCTGTATGGTGGGATAACACCAACAGGTTTCCAGCCCGTACTGTGTGCTTTACTCACTTACTGTGACCGAGCTATTGGATTTATTTATCCCAGTGGCCCACGTAATGTAGTATATAACTGTACTCATTTTACGTAAGAAGAAACTGAAGCTATGGAAGGTTTAATTAAATTATGTTTGTAGCTAGCAGAGACAGGCTTTACATCTATATTTACCTCATTCTAAAGCTCATTCTCTAAACCGGTGTGTAATATGAATTTATTCATTAATTTGACAACTTGGTGACTACTATCTCTCAGATGTTTCAGGAGCTAGGAATACAAAGATGAATAAACTGTACCTGGTCCTGGGCTCATGGTGTTGACACCTTATAAATATCTTTCTCCTTATAATTTCGTCTTATAATTTGACATCCTGTAAATGTCTTTCTCCTTATAATTTCATCTTTCTCCTTATACCTTCATCCTGCATGTTCATAGGATATAAGTGTCCGCTGCGCAGATTGCTTTATGATACTTCTTGGGTTTGTAGTAATACTGATAACTCCTAATTTCTAGAAGCTTACACCTACCAATATGTTTGGGTCAATTATTGATGGTTGTGTTAAATTTGGGGGTAGGGGCAATAGCTATGCAGCTTTAGGAATGTTTCAAGGCCCATTCATTGTACATGACATCAGTTTTTGCATTCTCTGAGATTTCTCTGTTTTGTTTTGTTTTTTTAACAATCTCAGTCTTTTTTAGGACCCTCTAATGGAGGCATAACCCTCTATGTCTTTGCAAGTAGAAAAATAAAACAAAACAAAAAATCAGGCTACACAAAACCCAAGAGGAAAGTTTTAGTGGATTTAATTCCCAGTAGGACAAAGCAAGGAGTCCTGGTGGTGTAGTAGTGACTATATGTCGGCCTATGATCCACAAGGTCCACAGTTCAAAACCATCGGATACTTCATGGGTGAAACGCATGGCTTTCTACTCCCATAAAGAGTTAGAGTCTCAGAAACTCAGAGTTGGCATCGACTCCATGGCCGTGTGCCAGGACGCCAGGAAGAATGGAGAGGTCAAGAAGAGGAAAACTCAAAAAGTCTGAAAACCTCTGAACAACATTAAGATTGGTTGTCGTTTCTGACAGTGGTTTATTGTCTGATAGTAGTTTAGAGCGTGAGATTGAAAACATGGGGAGTGAAGAATGTAGGCCAAGTGAACAGCCTTAAAATTGTGGCTACCCCCCATCCACTTAGATATGCTGCGTAGAATAAGCAGTTTGAGGCTTTACAGATTCATTTTCCTGCTGCATTTTAAGAGGTGTTTTCAGTCACCAACCTTCTAAACTCTTTTTTGACATTTTGGAAGACAGAACTTGGTTACTTACATTATTATTGAGAAGAATTTGGAAGTGAAATGAAAAACTTAGCAATCTATTAAATCACCACATGAGTTCAAAATGGTTGCAATGAACAGCACAGGGTCATAGCTGGCCTCTCTGCTGTGAAGAGGCACGAGTTGGACCTGCTTCCAAGCGCCATCCTTTTCACCTGCTCTGACACCTGTCCCCCGCTACCTTTCTTCATGTATTCTGGCTTCGACAATCTGTTGTAAAGTCACAAAGACAATACTCACGGGTAAGGGTGTTAACAGGGACCACGAGTCAAGGTCAGTCAACAGTGCAGGTATAATCATGGGTCCACAGCAACCCCCTCCCTCTGGTGCTCAGTCCCTGAGCAATGTGGTCCCTTGGCCTCTGCCTCCTTGGACAAGAAAGCCAGCCTGTCCCTCTGCCTCAAAGTCCCATGGTCTCGGCACTCCTCTATTCTCTCTCACCCTTTCCTTGCGCCGCCTCTGGTCTCACCTTGTGTCCCCATAATCTGTGGCACTTAGCTCTCAGCCTCTGTCTCTTCAGAGAGCTCGCGTGTTCTCTTCCTCCAGTCTTCCTAGGGTTTCCCTCTGTGATTCTGCTTCAGAAATGGCTCCGCCCAATCGCCAAGGCAGTGGTACCTGACAAGGCCCATGCCTCTCTATTCGCGTCACACAGGCGCTACTGGCAAAGTTGCATAGAGAGAAGAGCCATATGAAGACATTTCCCTCTACTCAACTGGAATATGTTCTTAATATTTTTGTATTAATCATTAGTAAGTCTACTGATTTTATCACTTATTAATAACCTCAGTTTTTTTCCTTTGGAAAGGCAGTCTGCAATTGACAATCCCCACTTGGCATTAATAAACATTTTATCAGGATGGGACTTATTGCAAGTTAAGACAAACATTTAAGAGACAGTAGATATGATACTTCACTTTGGGCAATACAATTAGGAAGTTGGAAAACAAATAAACCAACATAAAATCATAAACAAAGCCAAAGCAAAATGCCTCATTACCCTGTTTATTTTCCAAAGATGTGTATGTGTGTGTGTGTGCACACATATGTGGGTGTACACACACATGCATAAGCTGAAAAATGTTCAAAGTATCAGCATATCTTTTACAGCTTTTTCTTCGCACTAAAGTATCCCAAACCAAACCTACGGTCATAGAAACCCTGGTTCTGAGACTAAATCTTTATGGGGTACATAACCTCATCTTTCTCCCAAGGAGCAGTTGGTCGTTTTGAACTGTTGGCTTTGTGGTTACCAGCCCAATACTTAGCCCACTGTACTACCGGGCATACTAGTTTTCAAAATATAATTTTGTCTTGTTGGAATAACCCCTTAGAGACAAAAAGTACAGAACAAAAAGTCTATAATTAATGATAGAAATAACATTCAGTAGCTTCCTTCTGCAATTTAGATATCCTTTTATTTGATTTTAATAGAAACTCATTAGAAATGCTAATGAAAGTTTTCCTTCTAATGGAACATGGCAAAATTTTTTAGACATTCGAATTCCTGCACAGACTCCAGTTTCACTATTGCTCAAAATATGCAGAAGAGCCAACTTGTCTGTCAATTGGTATTGAACTTGCTTGTTATGAGTAATGGAGGCTTCGCCATAAAATTTGGCTTTCTGGAACAAATGGATGTTGAAACCTGATTTTATTAGTGTGGCTGTACATTGTGGAACTAAAACAAGGAAATTCTTGCATATTGCCACAATTTGAGGCCCTATGGATCATAAACTTTTCTATTTACATTTCATTGTGGACATAAATGGCATTATCTCATCAGGAAAAAAAAAAGCCAGGCGCGAGGAACACACCAGTGAAGTTTAGAAAGTGTCCATCTTGTAACTGAATGTCAGATAAAGGTGAGGCTTTTAAATAGGAAGCCTCTTGATTTACCACCTTTACTGTGCACAGGGAGGGATGCGCACTGCACATCATTAGTGTGACAGGGTGAAAGGGGCAGCCCGCTTCCTCGGGTATGGAGGGTGGAGGATGGATCTGGCAGCGCTCTGATGTCAGACCCTCCATCACCTTTCTCCCAGATGATGTAGATTTTAATTGTACTCGGGGCCGATTCGCGTCGCACCAGCTCCGACGTGACATTGAGATAGATGAAGCCATTTGTTGGCATTATCAGAGCCAGCTGTGTGCTTGGCTGCAGCGACAGTAGGCATTTTATCTCATGCATAATCCCCTCATTGAGAGGGGATCACAAGCATCGGAACCATATGGCAAATAATTTTATTATGATCAAAAAAGGACTCTTGAAGCTAGTTAAACAGAAGAGTCCTTGAAATTCAATCAGAAGTTTTATTTTCATGCCGTGCCATCATCCTAAATTAATTTGTAGTACTACCACAATCAAGTGGTACCACAACCAAAGCTCCGCCCCCTCCCTGCCCCTGCAAAGTGAGAATACATGTACAGTTACTTAATTTTACCCTTGACGTCTCCAGTCGTGTCCATGTGGGACAATTCACGTGGATTCATTCACGGGAGAGGAGAATCTAGACCTGGAAGACAAAAATTGGCTTCTGTTTAAAAATCAAGCGCACGAAAACAAAGCTCCACATCTCAAGAACCTTAAATTCACTGCTATAGAACCAATTCCAACTCATACTTACCCTATACGAACTGCCCTTGTACCTCTTCATGAGAATGGAAAGCCTCGTCTTTCTTCCAGGGTGCCTACGGGTGGTTTCAAACTACTGAGCTTGTGGTTAATAGCCCAATAAATAACAACTATGCCACCAGAGCTCGTAAACGTACGCAGCACATACAAAACCCAATGTGAAACAAGAACACAATCTTGGGTTTATGTCCTAACGCTGGGATACTGACAGGTACACAAAGGAGAAGGTAATTTTCTTCTTCTTCCTTTCTGCCCCCACCCCTACCCCTGTCCCCACCAATTAGGGAAGTAAAGCGGTAAAAGAAAGAAAGAGAAAGCTCTTCCTTCCCAGAGTAGCCTAATGATCCCGGAGGTTTAGCATACATCTTCAAAGGGGAAGAGCAAACGTGTCTGTGCCGCACGGTGGGACTTCCCTCAAGGTGTCAAGGAGATGCATGGTCTCCGTTGCAGAGGTGAGTGAGCTGCCACCCGTGTGTTCGGGAAGTGGCGGGAAGCAGCTGTCCCTGGACAGGACGAGTTCGGAGAGGAGGGACTGTGTGAGCTTGTGGCAGCTGCTCCGTGGCCATTGCAACCAGGGCTGCTTCTAGCGACGGTAGCACTACATGAACTGTAGCTTTGATTAATCAGGAAAGAAACTCTGGAACTCTAGTTCCACTGTGACAAGGCCACAAGCCAGGGACTGGCCCAGACTTAGCACGTCGGTGATGTGTGCATTCTGTTCTTTCATTATGATTTTTCTGTCGAGGGAAAAGTATTGCAAATGTGGGCCTAGGGGCACCTGTTAGTGATGTAAAGGCATGATCAGCGACTTCCACAGCACAGTTTGAGAACATGAAGTATCACAGGGTCCAAAGGGCAACAGCTGCCTTATCTGGAGACTAGTCTTTTGCTTGGTATTTTATTGACAAATAATAAAGCTAATAATTGGACTGGGAGTAGAATAGAGCCACCTAATTTATAGGAACCTTAATTTTCTTCCGCTAAATGCCTGAAGCAGCTTTTTGTTCTTATCGCCCCCTCATGACTAACGCAAGGTTTCTGCCTGAACTGTTAAAAATGGTTTAAAAGTATGTATTCCCCTCATTTTTAAAAGTGTTTATGTGTGTGTATATAAATCATTATGAAGTATGATGATACTCCCTTTAAAACAGAAAAGAAAGCTGCTTGCTGTTGCTGTTGATTGCGAGCTCAGCGCACCATCTCTCTCCGTCCCTGCCCCTGCTCCAGGATGCAGACTGGGGTGTGCTAGCTGAGAGAAGGCCCAGCAAGACAAGAAGGCTGTCTTGCAGCCCCTTTCCCTGTGCAAGATGGGTAAATGGATATAGCTCCTCCTCCCCCACGCTTCACTGTCAACTCAGCAGCTGTTGTTGTGTTTGTTTTTTTTAAGGGTAGAGAAAATGAAGCAAGGAGAAACATTATAATGGACCCTTACTTTTCTTTTCCTATTGTTGAAAAAAATTGTAGATGAGGTCAGTATTGCACTTCTTCACAAAGTTTTCACACACACACACACACACACACACACCTGTTGACATAAAGTTGATTTCAACTCCAGGTGATGCCATGTGTTACAGGGTAGAACTACTGAACAGGTTTTGCTTGGACATGATCTCATTAGAATCCGATTGACAACATTTCTTCCATTTCACTGCCGGGTGGGTTCAAATCATAGCTCAAGGAAGAAGGGAATGGGGACGCACTTGCTTTCTGACCAAGAACTGGATCTCTGGGGCCCATTTCACTTAAGTGAATTTTCATGAGCATGGAGCAAATGTGCCATGATTTTTCCTGGGCCCTATCCTGGTACTTTAAAAGCTTTTATTTTTTTCTCCCAGAAACAGTTTACTCGGTGCTTAACGATTATTATCCACTAGACGATTTCTGAAAGTTTTTGCTGAGTGGCGGAACCTCAGCCTCACATGCTATACTGCATACTTCTAAGGGATTTATTTCTCTGGCAATGAAGGTGGTAGATAAATAATGGATGAAGAGGGGTGACAGGGCCTGAGCACTTGGGGCTTGACAGATTATCTTGTGATGTATTACAATTAGATAGGCGTCAGTGTCACTTCATTTATTCAACTAGTAAGAGTGCATAACTCTTTGAAGGTAGATTTATTAAGAGCCTTACTCATGTCTTTTCAAAATTTAGAATTGATTTTTGAGCATCTCTAACAGCTTTCTAAATCACTGACTCTGTGCATTGTTTAAATTAGAATTCTATGAAAATCTCTTAAAGGTGTGAAGTTTGGGCTGCGTAGTTTACTTGCGCTCAAGGCACTTGCTAGATGACATATCGCCTTGTCACCAGCTGGTCAACAGACCAAATGAGGCTTTGGGGGAAAGCGCATAGGACTGTAGTACAGGAACCCTAGGTGCGGGTTGACGGCAATAAAGAAAGATTATTCCCATTAGAAATTTTGCACCCTGATTAGGCACAGGCCTGTTCTTTGTTTAAACAAGAGAGGCCAGCTGTGTGTTTGGTGGGGGCAGGAGCAAGGGGGGGGGGTGGAAATCTTGGATGTTAGGAAGCATTTTCTAAATAGGATTTTGTGTCTAAATGATGTAAATTGAGTTTTTCTAAACCCCCACGCCCAGGGCGAGTTACATAAATTAGCAGAGACCCAAAAACCTAGGACTTAAAACTGTTACCCCTGAAGATAATTTTACCAAATTTTGCAACTTGTCTCAATGCCTCATCCTGTTTTCTGGATAACCTAGGTGTGTATGAGATATGTCTGTTCTTTGAGAGCTCAGTGGTGTGAGAAATAACAGATGATATTGGGGATGACTGAGAGGAGAAAAAAACATGCAGTTCTCAGAAGTAAGTTAAGCCTATGATGGTTTCCTATCCTAGACCCAAATTTCTAGCAAATCATTTCTGTTTATTCAAGCTCATGTTAAATTTGGTCATTTGGAGCGTATGACCCACATACACACATGCATCATTTCAGTGTATTTTTTTAAAAAAACACGACACTGTAGTGTATTAAAAAAATGTAGGCTCTACTTATAGAGAGGTTTCTAAAACAATCTACTTGTCTGCCAAGAGACTCCTAACTTCCCTGGCCCAAGCAAACATCACATCAAGGAATTCCATTCTTCATTTGATAAGGCCCTCTGGTACAATCTTTCATGATGAGATAAATTATTTTGATGTCTTCTGAATTTATTTTTGCAAAAGGATATGTGTTGTGTATCAAGCAGCAAGCAGGGGGGAGGATACACATACAGAAGGATCCCAGAATTCTCAAGCTTTTCCAAATGTTCCTTGTTCTTCTTCTGAGTCCATATCCTTCTCTCTGGGGGTCTACACAAACAAAGCAAGCATGCTTGTCACTGTAGGACAACTTTCACGTTGTTCAGATAAGGACTCAGCTCCGTTTGGGGTCAAATTATGCTGGTAGCAAAACTGATCAGCGCAAACAAGGTTTCCGTGGATTCACTCACTCTTGTAAAAGCTGATTATAATTGATGAACGATCAGCTTGCTAGACCCTGACAGGCTGGTTGCCCGGCCTTTGCTCTCTGCCAGTTCAAGCCTTACAAGTGTGAAATAGCCAATTACTGGAATACCTATTGAAAGTAATAGGCCAATGAGCAAATTGCTACTGTGGGACACCGTGGCAGTGTGGATGGAAGGAGGCCAAGATAAAGTTCTGCTCTGAGCAGCTGCTCCCACCACAGATTGCTAATGCTATTGGATGACCAAGAGATGAGAGCAAGGCATTTTCCCATCCAAACTGCAAGTGTCCTGCCTTGTATTGACTTAAAGTTTATGATGCATGATACCATCTTGTTACCCAGGTCCTAATTTGCAGAAATAAATCCTCCTTTTAAAAGGTAGTTAAATAGGTAATAAGGATAGTCACGGCCATAGATTTTGTGCAAAAGCATTAAATACAATTTTTGCAGGGAATGAAAAGTCATATAGTGTGCAGAGTGTTAATACTTGCCAGCCATTTGCTATTGACAGAACAATTTATCTTGATAAAGGACAGTGAAAAATTCCAATCTATTCACTGACATCACATTATCAGCAGTAATATATGACTGCATCTAAATATAAGGTTGAGATCTGATACAGCTGAGAAGTTCCTGGTAATTTTCCTGTAAAGATGTTGTGTACCGGACAATGAACAAATGACACATTTACCATGTAATTGGTTAGCCCATTTTTACGTGAAATTTTAAGTTTCACTGTGTTTAATGGAATATACCATAATGTTTCCTTTTGTTGGTAACTTGTTTCTTTAGGAAGAAGTTAGCAATAAAATGAGTATGACCGGCTCTGACAGAGAAGAAAGGGTAGACAAAGAAAGATGAGTGCTAACAGTACGCCCAGGGCAATAGGGCCTCTTCATATTTCCTGCCGTAAGAATAGGGCCCTAAAATTATTTTAGTTACTTATAGAAAACATGTACGTAAATTTTCTGTTAGTCTTGCAGTTGCTTCAACCATTCATATTTTTATGAGATTAGGACATCCCAAAATGTTTAGGTGATTTTTTATTTTTGAAAATTGTTCTAGTGTAACTCTGAATTATCTGAAATGTGCCTGAATATCCCGATGCTCTTGAGTCCATTTTCACTCCTAATAATCTTATCTAGGATTTTTGAGGCCGTAAACCTTTTTAATAGCAGATAGGCTCATCTTTCTCCCTCTGAGAGGCCGGTGGGCTTGAGCCATCGGCTTGTGGTTAGTGAGTAGCCCAGTGCTTATCCTAATGCGCCAGGTAGAAAGTGCAGTGGGTTCAGTGGGGAACCTGGAGCATGATCAGTGATTTCAATCTACAGAGAGCTGTTTGAGCTCCATGTCTCCCTAGGTTAGAGGGCATGCAAGTCCCACTGAGTAAAATAAATGACCTGAAGCAGAAATGCAGAGACACTAACCACCAATATCCCTGTTTATAATCCCTTTGCCTTGCTTTTCCAAGTGCACGAGTATCAAATAAGTGAAAATCAACCCTTTATTGCTTAAGATGAGAGTCTTGGCATTTATTGGTTAAAATGTTAACCAGAAATCTGTATAAAAGTGTCTCCTCCATGTACTTTTCTTCTTTGTACTTGTGATCTGTCAACGTTTTCACAAAAGGAACCAGCACTTGCCGACATGAAGTATCAGAGGAGAAAACTGTATATTCCATTTAGTATTATGATTATGGAAGACATCAAAATAATTGGCTCTTTTTAATGCATGCCCTGCCTATGTAGGAGAGTTTAGAAAATTATAAATTTACTCATAGTATAAAACATATTCTTTAGTTATTAAAAACACATCAAAATAAGACCACCGATAAAAACCAAAATCTGAGTGCCACACCCAGTAGGCAGACGTGATTGCTACCAGGCCCTGGAGAGGAATGTTTTGCTATAATTAGTACTGAGTCGATGGGTCTACTAGGCACAGTGGCGACAACAATAGACCCAAATGTAACAAGGCTCATGAGGATGGCACAGCACCTGGCAGTGTTTGGTTCACGGGGCTCCTACGAGTCAGAACTGACTGGATGACACTTCACAGCAAAGGCAACTGGAGGGCTCTCTATGTGCCCCCAACCAAAATAATCCAAACCAACACTCTCCAAGGCAACTCCGAATGAGAGCACTGGGTGAAAATCAGGCCTTCTCTTTTTGTCATACTCACTGCAACCTCTTGAGCTGCATCTTCCCAGGGTACTCCGGGTCCAAAAACCCAGTTTGACTTTCAAAATCAAGTTGAAGAGAGCTTTGACGAATCAGTCTTCATTGTTTGACTCGCTCTACTTGTCTGCCACAAGGTGTCGCTGTTGGAAACAGGCACTGCACACCTTGTCTCCTAGTCCACAAGGGAGATCATGTTCTTGCTACTCTAGATCCACTGCCCCCTTTTTAAATACCTTTTAAATCATTTTATTGGGGGCTAGTCCAACTCTTATCAATCTATATACATCCATCCATTGTGTCAAGCACACTTGTACATTTGTTGCCATCATCATTCTCAAAACATTTTCTTTCTACTTGAGCTCCTCATTTTCTCCCCTCCCTCTCTCATGAACCCTTGATAATTTATATATATATATATATAATTTGACAATTTATTTATATATGTATATATATATTTATATTTTCAAGTCTTACACTGTCCGATGTCTCCCTTCACCCACTTATAGCACACAGTGGTTTCTTAAGGAAAGAAAGTCCTACTAAAACCAGTGCTGGCAGGGCTTCTCCGCTCTGTAGTCTATACTTCTATCTCAATACCCGCTTCCCCCCCAACTGTTCCCATTCCAGCACCTCAACAATTCCAGGAGCCTGGTAAATAAAGGGGCATCAGCCTTCAGACTCAGGCTACCGCTGAGGTACAGCCTTTAGGATCTTTCTCACTGAGATGTGTGAGGATGTGTTTTTTAGTTAAATTTAAATGAACTATTCACACACATGCTTAGAAAAGAGGCTGATCCAAACTAAGCACGCAGTAAATGCTGTCTTTTCCTGTTGCTATTCCGATACCTCTCAATACAACACAACCCTGAGGTCGGGGACAGGGCCACATTCCAATTGCCATCCTTTCCTCATTCATCGTGAATTTGGTAAAAGCTAATCCATTCAAAAGATGAAATAATGTTAGACTTTGAAAGGGAAGTTGACATCGTTCTCTCTTCCACGGGCGCCTGTACCAATGTCCTCATTCCCTTTTCATGCTTGGGGACAAGGAGCCAATCTTGCTCAGCACAGGAAGTCTTAGCTGCACTTTTATTCTGGGCATGTCCTGGAACTAAGATGGTTATTGGTTATATATTGGTTATATATTTACCGTACGTTTCTTTTTACATATAGCAGACATCTTCTATGTGTGTTTGCCAACTGCTCCTTCACCCCCACCCCTGCTACCCAGGAGGTGTTTGTGTCAATGAAAATTTTAAGACCCAAAGTATGTTTAAACCATGACATAGTGGCATATATGAAAATAGCCTCTTTGGGAAGGGAGCAGGTTGCACATGAACGTGGAAGACAAATGTGGTTTGGGTAAAAATAAAGTACATACGTGAAAGAGGCTAGTCACAATTTAATTACAGGACCAATTTGTCTTAAGATAACTTTTCATGCTCCCTTTAAGGATAACACATCTACTACTTTTAAGTGTCAACTCCTTCTGCTAAAGTAGTCCCCAAAGTGTATTCATTTCCCATTACGAGATAATTTTCTGCAAGCATAATTCTTTTCTGGTAATTGAACTTAATTATTAAATTGTGATAAAAAGCAGATATTGAGTAATCTAATGACTGGCTTTATTATGAACTATTAAATGAACAATGTAGGGAAGGAAAAATAGTATTTCCAGATGCTACAAATAGTACCGTATTATCTCCTCACAACATTTAGGGCAAGTGGGGATCCCGTGAGTGCTGGTGCAGGGACAGGTAAGTGCTCAGCTGCAAACCAAAAGTGAGCCCAGCTTCTCACCCAACTGGAAGTCTGCTTATAGGAAGATTTCAGACAAGGAATCCTTCTGAGCCAGTTCTACTCTGTCCTGGAGGGTTGCTTTGAGTTGGAACCTACTTGACAACACATAGCAGCAATATCCTGGTATTTGGAGCAAGAAATCTATGTTTACAAAATGTCTGATCTATGCCCCAAATCAGGAGCCCTCATGGCACAGTGGGTACATGTTGGGCAGTGGTCCACAAAGCCAGCAGTTTGAAACCACTTGCTGTGAGCAGGAGGGGCCTTTCTGCTCCTATAAAGGGTCTCGGAAACTCAAAAGGGACAATTCTACCCTGTCCTGTAGGGCCTCTATGAGTTAGCAGTGACTCAATGTCAGTGATTTGTGCCCCAAATCATATAGTGGAAAGTAGCTTGTACATATAGGAATCAGCATCTAAACCTATTTCACTGTTTGAGGGGGCTTCAAAATATCTGTGGAAAAATCACCTTATCTTTTCATTACATTTTTCCACAAGCTTTTTGAAGGCCACTTATATAATTATAATAGATGAATCTCATATGCATGCAATTTGAGGACACCTTTTAATAATTTACTAATTTGTGGATTTTCTTCTCTTTATTATTCACACAATTATACTGTGTGCAAATAATGAGATCTTGGGGAGGGGGGTTGGTAGGAATTTTTAATGTGAATAGACATTAATTTCTATTTAAAGAGACTTTATTAACCATTGTTACCACTTCTTTCACCAATTGGGGGTGAAGTTTAGCTTTCTTCCCCTTGATTGCAGACTGGGCACTGACTTGGCTTCTTACAAATAGAACGTAAATAGTAATGTTGTGTCACTTCTGAGATCGGCCAAGATTAAGTTATAAAAGGATTTTGTTTACATATCAGGTATGCTTACCCTTTCTCTTGAGGCACTTGCTCCTGGGGAAGTCATGGCCTTGTAGATAGTCCCACAGCGAGGCCTGTGTGGTGGGGAATGAGGCATGTCATGCAATGGCTTCTCCTGCCTGTGTGGAGCCTTGGATGACCATAGTGTCAACAGACACCTTTGACTGTGAGCACCGTCCCTGACACTCAGAATGAAACAATAAATGTAAATTGCTAACCAGAACATATACTCAACTCTGACACAGAAAACTGTTTAAAGAGATTCACAGTTGAATTGTATCAAAGATGTGTTGAATGGAATTTCAAGAGCAAGGGCTCTTCAATAAGAATAGCCAATATTTACTTGAAACAAGCTATACCCAAAGCACTATTCTCAGTGCTCTACATGCGTGAGTAGTAAGTAATTGAATATAGTAATTTTATAAGTTGCATAGTATTGCTATCCTTGTTTTAGAGATGAAGAAGCTAAGGCCTAAGGACGTTGAACAAGTTATCCATGATCTCACAGATGTTAAATAACAGAGACTCCCAAATTCTTGTTCCTATGAACTAGGGTGTCTCCTCATGGATGGAATTAAGGAATCACCCGGGGAACTGGGCAGTGAGATAAAGACTAACAAGTTTAGGGAATAATATCATATCCAGGTTGCTGGAGGGGAAGCTTCTTGAATTCATGCCATTGTCCATACATTTGTGAAATATGTATTAAAGACTAGCCCCTATTCTGGTCACTGTGATAGATATTCTTGTGGACCCTATTTTCAAGAGAGGTTTAGCCCTTATCCCAGAGAGGAGACTAGAGCTCTTGAGGAATACTTTCGTGGCAGAGTTCACCTAGGGAGTAACCAGCAGTCTCTGAGCCTTTAAAAGATATGCTCTTTCTATAATATTATTTGGCAGCAGCTTTGCAGAAGGCTGGGTCAAAAAATGGGAACTTAAGTGTTTCATTTGTAAATTTACTGATTTTTTTTAGGTAGGGGAAGCTTTTCTATGGTTGTTCTTTTAATTCACATCTCCATTTGTAGCTGCACGTGGCAAATGCATGTGAGGAAAGGCCAAAGCTAAATAATATAAAGATTCTGAGTTGAATTACTGATAATTTCATGTCTCCTGCTGTGGAACAATGTTCATCTTTTTGTTTTGTTCATTGTCTTTGTGCAGCATCCCCCCCCCCCCCCCCAACAGATCCCTGACCTTCACCTTCTGGCTTTCCTTAATGAGTTGTTATGTTTTTGAAAGTTAGTAAATGAGCCAACTATATTGAGACACAAGTGAACTTCATCTTCGTGATGCTGTGGTTTTGAGATGCATGACATGTAGCTCACTGAGTATCAGCTATGGCTGCTGTGCCAGGCACAGAGAATGTGTCCAGGTCCTCAGATTAGTGAGACCAACTGAACAGGACCTTCTGTACCTTCTTGCTCTTTCAAGCACCAAACATGGGCTTTTGGCATTGAATTTGAAAATTTGGAGAACTGTGTTTCCTCAGCCTTTGCCATGTAGATGTTCCAGAAATTTTCTGCTTCTGCCAAGGGAATGACTCCAGCAAATCTGCTCTGTGTCAGCTGTCTGGGAAGAAAAAGGCCGAAATGTAGGATGTGAATGCCATGTGATATGCCGAACATTTTTAAGTAGTGAATTGGTAGAAATAAACACTTTTATATTTTTATGGTGAAAGCATCAACTTAAATAAAAATATTTATGATCATCCAGAATGTATTCATATGTAGCAAGTCATATCGAGTTTTCATAATTATCCAAGTATACATGTTTGAGAGAACCTTGCAGTCCAAAGGTACCTGGATCAATTCCTCCTCTTCCTTCAAGTCCAGCTCAAACCCTTTCTCTGTTCCCTTTCTTTATGTGAATTAGTAACTATCTTATTGGTACTTGTTCTTACTCTGTACATGTTTCTATTATAATACTTACTGTGCTTCAGTGCACATAAGATCTTTTTGTAGATTTCAATTTGCCGAGACTGCATAAGAGACACTGGAATTAAGTGATGCCACCCCAACTCACAGAAGGCTGATCTGCACACCAACACTACCTTTGTTTTCTGGTGGCGATTTTGTAGAGCTTATCCACTGAATGAAGCACTCGATGCTTGTTTATGAAGGGAGGCTTCCTGAGTACACAGTGTTTGATGGCGAAGGAGGCATCAACATTTCAGATTATAGACAATATCAAGAGGTATTTCTCCCAGGCTGTGGAAAGACATGGTAAACATTTGCTAAAATAAAAGAGACAGCCCTAGTGACCCTCATAGTAATCTCCTGATTCAGTGTGTTTCTTCCCCATACAATGTTTTATTAACACTCCCAAGCTCTTTCTTCTGGGGTCTCCTATTTGTCAGCCTCCTCCCAATGCAGTCAATAGGGTATTTAGACACTAGGGTGCAGTGATTTTCAGCTGTTGAATCAACTGGTTTTCTCACGGTGTAGAACTGACCTTGGAGATGTACAACTGTCCCGTGCTCTTAGGGAAGGTTAGCTCCTTCTAGTTAGACCAAAACCCCAAACCCAGTGCTGTCAAGTTGATTCCGGCCCACAGAGACCTAATTTTGTTACTGTGAGTTTATGACGACTGTTTCTGGCCCTCTTGCTTCTTGGTTTGTAGAACTCATTGCTTAGCACTTTAAAAAAGACTAAGTTTCAAGGCAAAGAGGACAGGCTTTGCTCAAGCCACTCCAGTGGATCGGAAGCATGCACCTCCCATTTGATTTCCCATATGCCACAGGTGAACCTCAAGTTTCGTCATCCAGAAAATAGGAAGTTTTCATTATTTCCAGAAATAATAGTAGCTGTACTTAACTGCAGGCAGCTTTAGAAGAGGACGTGTGAGGTGTGCTAAGCACCTGAATAGGTAAAACCCTGCCCAATGACTGGCGAGTGCGCCCAAAGGAGAGCCCTTCAAGATTACTGCTGGTGAACACAGCTACAGTGTGTCATGTCTGATCTTACCCTTACTCATGCATCCATTCATCAAACCTGTAGCACCCCTAGGTGCCAGGAACATTTGAAGGTACTGAGCCTAAGCATTGAAGAAATGGAAACAACCTTGCAATAAAAAGAGACAGGCCACATAGAGAATACACACATTCCACTAGGTAGTGGGCAATGCTACAGGCTATCAAGAAACATAAAGCAGGACTGCAGAGAGGGCGAGTCTTCCAGGAGGGTTGCATATTTTCCAAGGGAGACCAGGTCAACCAGAAGGGGACATGTGAGCAAAGCAATGCAGTAGCAAAGGAACCAACCCTGTAAAGACCCAAGTGAACTGTCAGCATAAAGGGAGTTAGGCATAGACTTGGCATATTTGAACGCCAATATTCTAGAAAAGAGAGGACAAATAAAATACAGGAGGAAATGAAGGCAGATCAGTTATGAGAGCCAGATTGTGGAAGACTTTGAGATGAAGGCCATTGAGGGTTTTGAAGCGGCATGTGACGTAGGCTGTTTTCCCTTTGCTTTCTGGGCTGCTCATTTGCGAAAGGGCTGTAGTGAAGCAAGGGGAGGGAGGTGAGCAAGGGAGAGCATGTCGGGAGTCATTGCAAACATCACATTCAGAAACAGCGTGTGGCGTGGAGAGGAGCTGGCTGGTGAAAATGGACAACTTGTGCAACAACTGATCAAAAGTTCGGAGTTTCAAAGCCATCCAGAGACTTGCTTTGGGGAAAAAGACAAACAACTAAAAACCCTGATAATCCCCTTCGGGGAAGAAAAACCAGCAGTTGGAAACAGCAGGGAGTCCAATTCTATTGACACACATGGGTAGATTATGAGTTGGAATTAACATGATACCAACTGGTAGTGAATGAACTGGTGAGCTTTTGAGATACTAAATGCGCTTGTGAGACAGGGCAAAGAGAACATATAGGTGGATTGGGTGGTGGTGTATGAGACGGAGAGAGATCCAGTATATCGTTTGAGTTTGGGACCTGAGAAATTGGAAGGCCGGAGCTTCTGTTAAGTGTGGTGAGAACCACTATTTCTAGGGACTGTTTGGGGAGGGAGGGTTTAAGAATATTTGGAGTTGGGTATATGACACTGAAGGGGTCAGAATTAAAGTGGTATTTCCCATGAGATGTGCTAGATGCTTGTGGGGAGAGAGTCGTGAGGCCCAGAAGTAGACATCAGGGCTAAGGTGAGAAACCAGGTGTGAAGGTAGGCCAGAGGGGGGAGTGCTGCCACCTGAGTGAGGCCGTGTCCCAAGGAGGGGGGAGTGATAACGCCAATCGGAGGAAACTAGAATTCATCACAGGCAGGGAAGTAGGTAACTGTCTGAAAGAAATGCACACACATGCTCAATCCAAGCAAACATGATCAAATGGAATGCCAAAGCTATCACGTAATATCATTTAAGTCATATTCAAGTAAACTTATCCAGACTAATTTTTAAAGGTAGCATCAGGACCTTAGGAACTGCAAGCCTGATTCAAGGAGAACATAGAATGAGGGCTGTTATTGCTGCTATGTGATGGGTCTTGGCTGAAAGCTGAGAATAGCAGAATAGCAGAAGATGTTTTCCTGTCTTACGGACTATGCCAAGGCGGATTGTGGTTCAGCGTGGGGCTACTTCCCTGTTTGGATTTCAAGGATAGAAACTTTCATCAACAGATTGCCAGACCTGGCTTCTTCTCAGACACGTTTGGGGGAGTTCAAATCACCAGATTTTCTTCAAGTAGTGGAGTGTCATTCCCTGGGTAGAGACTAAGCCCACCACACTACCCTCAAGTCAATTCCAACACATAACAGCCCTATGCAAGATTTCTGAGGCTGTAAATCTTTATTGAAGCAGATAGTCTCGTCTTTCTCCTGAGGAGTGGCTAGTGGGTTTGAAATGCCTCCCTTGTAGTTCAAACCCAAAGCTTACCCAACAGAGCCATTAGGGCTCCTTATAGGTCTTAACTGTGGCCTAGAAAGTCTTAACCCTCAAACCATCTTTGTCCATGTCTTTTCATCTAGCCACACTGTAGTCAGATGGAAACTGCTCTTCACCTTGTGATGGGATCAGACATTTCCATTTTTAGGTTCTGGGGAATTGACAGTTTGTATCGAACACCAAATGTCATCATCACACTTTCTATTCCACTCATTAAACAGATAGCTCAGTTCTGGGTGCTTCGGAATTTCAGTAACATGTTAGATAATATAGATAATGACAGATTGTTCTAAACATAAGATAAATGAATGGCTGAAACCCAATAATTCAATGTTTAGAATGTTGGTTATTAAGAAAAGATGGTAAATCTCAGTTAGATGCCTGAAATTAAAACCCCTTTTTATAGATGAGGCTAGTGATACTTTTAATAACATTAACTTAGAGTTGACAAATTGTGTATTTGTAATGCTGATAATCTGGCCATTTACTAGACTTTAAGAGCAGGGGTAATTAAGTATTAGTGCCCATAAGAGTTGCTGTGGTATTATTTATAGCCCTGAAGAGTATAAAAAACTTAACTTTTTATGTTCCAATGAATATTAACTCTTGTTTCATTAAATGCATGCTGGGACATTTGCATGAATGCCTTTCTTGTATCATTTTATTTCCTATGTTGTGTAGCTGCTATTTTGTCATGGTTGTTGTTTTATTCCCCAGTTCCCAACCAATCTATAGGACCTTCCAAAATAGGAGAAGGGGCTGGGGGGTAATTTCTGAAAGAATTGCACTGTACTCCAGAACAAAATGGGGTTCCAAAAGTTAAACTGATGTCATCCTTTTTTACCTAATTCCCTCTTTCCCTCAATTTCTGTATGGGGTCTGCGACATGTGGATTTAACCTGGCCCCTGTGTCCGGATTTCTAGTTAGCAGTGCCTCTGTAGGGCTCATGCTCTCAGGGACAGCAAAGGGCTTCGCCCACGTGGCTGCTCCTCTAGTAACATGGCTCTTGTAAAGAGCTTCCCAACAACAACAAGAACCCTTTTCCTAATATTCCCAAACATAGGATTCAGGTAATGCATCTCCTTCTAATTGGGCTAAGTAGCATATCATTAAGCAGTCAATATTTGATCTTCTTTAATATGCCAGTAAATTGTTTGATAAGAATAAACTATCCCGGAAGAAACTGAAGAAGCAAAACCTTAGCTTAACATAAAAGCTAATGAAAGTAAAAAAGGATTTTTAATTTTTTTTAAAAAGATAAGCTAAGAATGCCCTGCAAGAGATCATATTTTATAAGCCCTGATGGTGCAAGCAATTTCACAAGTGAATAAAATCAAATACTCCAATGTAAACAATTTGGCAATAGGATTTACTATTCTTCATTTCAAAACAAAGGAAGAAGATGTCACAGGCAGTCTTATTTCTCCTGATCCTCAGCATCAGTCACAGATATGAGGGGAAAATACGATTCCAGCAGCCACAGTAAAGCAAACTCTGCAAGTTGTACACTGGAGCTAGAATTATGGCCCCCCCCTCACTGTTATCCCATGATGGGATGTGCAAGCTCAAATGTCTGAGATGAGTATTTCAGCTGCCATACTTTCAGACAGTCTAAAGTCTCATTTCTTATTAAAATCCCATACCTACATGCTTCATATTTCTTAAGCCTCCACCTGTTATGTCACCCTCACTCTTGATAGAAACTTATTTGGATAATGTCTGGAAGCAAAGCGTCCCCCAGCACCCCCCGAAAAAGGTTAGGGATGGAGGCACTCAGTCAATACCTGACAGGTGTAAATTTTTTAATGTATGAGCAGTATGTGAAAATACAAATCACCATGGAGAGCCAGCCTGAAGCAGACTGAAAGGCTGTCATAAGCAATTTTCCAAAAGCATGAGTTATTTGGTTCCCTTCCAGGGGGAACAGCTCCACAGGCATAAATTTGTGAATGGTACTTTACAATTGTAACCAGCCCTGCTCTCTCCAAGCTCGATAGACTGTCAGCTGATGACGTGTGCTTTACGTTCACTGGCGGGGTGAGGCCAATGGAAGTTTGACATGGTAATAGGCGAGAGCTCGGGACACCCTGCTCACGGAGGCGCTTGCTAAGAAACAAACTATCTGACACAAGCTGAAGCTATTTATAGGCCAAAGTTCTATTTATGGACCTTCCTGATACACAACGCATATTGAGTGTCATAACGTAAAGTGGAATTGTGGAGTCTTTGACATGATCCCCTCCCCCCAATCACTGTCGTACAAGCTCCCACATGAGGTTGTTGTTTTTTGTGTTTTTGTTTTTTTTTCCTTTTGGCCCTGGGTTCTTTGGAAAATCTTTACTAACTGAATCGCCTCCTCCCTGCTGTGAGGGAGCGGACTTTAGAAAGGACTACGTGATTGGCAAGTCGGTTCTAATTGAGTAAGTGTCAAGGCCAAACCCCAACAAGTGATGAAGCTGAAGAAGCCCTCCAGTGGTGTTTGGTTCAAATCATATTATAGGTTCTTAGCAGGATAGCGCCTTAGGGAGTATGTAAAAGTGAAAAAGCAAGGAAGTTACAGTATAGCTGTATCCCAGCGGTGTTACAGCCAGCAAAATGGAAAAAACTTGCTTCTGCCATGCTTAATAAAATTGGACCACATTAAAGTACTGAAGGTGTCCTGGAGGCTCTGTTTTGATAGAAGAGTGAAATAAAGGCTCTGGTCCTTGCAATTCAAGATCCCCCAGGGGCTTCTGTTGCTGTTCCCCTGACTAGCAGTCTTTCGTTTAATCTTGGCCCCCGAGAAAGACGAGATTATTCATTGAGAGTTAGTAGACACACAAACAGAAACACTGGCAATTGAGTCAAATGTGAGCGTAAGTAAAAAAGTGTTACTGTGAGGCTTCCAGTTCATACATGTATGTGTTTATGTAAACAAAACATGTTTAAGTGTGTCTTTGTGATAGAAGGCTGAAGGCAAGTTCTCTCAGTAATACACTTGTCTAACTTTTGTTCATCTTTTGTTTTCTTAACATATGTCCTCTCTTTTACTTCTCGGGGGTCTAATGTGTATTGCAATGGTCATACAGAACTCAGACAAAATTCCTGATTAAAGGGTTTATTATGGAAGTTAACAAGTTGTGATACCAGTGAGAAATGCTCAGGAGGGTTGTTTATCCAGATATGTTATAAAGTTCTTTCAGGTGTGTTAATAAATGCCCAAAGGGTCATACCACATCACTGTAATCCTCAACCTTAAGGCATGACTCCATGGGTCAGCAAACCTAGCTCCTTGAACTAAGTGCCCAGAGGCACCTAATTCTAGGAGGCCTCAGCCCAAAGGTATTCAGTTCTACTTCCTGGGTCAGCAAGGCCAGCCCCCTCAATTAAGTACCCAGATGCACCTCTCTCGACAAGCCTGCCTTCTGCCCCAAAGTACTCAGCTGTACTTGCTCTGTGGGTTGAGGAGTCCCCCACTGTACCTGGCTCTGCCTCCTACTTTGGTTGGCTCGTGTGATGTTACACCTGTCTTCTACAGCAGGGTCACTGCACAGGGATCTTGAGGTTTATTTCAGGACAAGCTCTGGACCCCTGGCTCTTGCCGGTAATGAGATGCACCCTCTTGCTTCTTAGAGGGGGGTTTATATAGGCAGTGGAATGCCATTCTAGGAATCTTGTTCACAATGATTCACAAATGAATCCACTCAGTATCTTCCCCCACCTTTTTACCAGACATGTACAGGCAAAGGTCTCTGGAAGGCATTAGAGACTTTGCTAGAAGAGCCTCATTAAATAAGTCACTGTCCCTGCCCATGTGTCTTCAAGAGAAAGTCCGATTAAGCAATGGCTTCTGAGGTTATCTGCTGGGACACTAAAATGGAAAGTAGAGAGGATGGCTCACCAAGTTATGGTGACTGTATTTATGATTCCAAAGGGGTGATCTTCATAGATTTTCTGAAATGACTGGGGCAATCATGGGAGTTTATTAGGCAGATGTCTAAAAGGTGCGGGAAGTTGGGGAAATTTCTTCCCCAACATGACAAGGTGTTTTTTCTTTGAGGGCAACAAGCGCTGTCCAAAGATAATTTCATTGGTAAACCTTACCCTATTCACCCTAAAACCATGCTCTTGCCTTCCCCTTGGACATCTGTTATTTCCCCAAACACTAAGAACATTGCAAAGAAACACAATTTGAGTTCTCTGGATGCCTACACTGCCAGTTTTCATGCTGAGAATAGAGTAGCACTTAAATCTTTGGGGAGGGATTGGAGGGATGGAAACACTATCTTCAGAAGAATATAGACCTAGATGGGATGGATATGTTGAGAAACAATAGATTTATATTTTAATATTTCTGTTGAATAAGCATTTCTATGATTTCTGCACCAAGACTTTAAAAATTTACAGTTGTATTTTTCGGAAGAGACTTGGCTTTTCTATGATGTACTTTGATGCAGTCTTTTCTAAGCTAGTCCGCATTTAACTTTTTCATTAAAAACACAGTCCCAGTGACAGCACTTGACAGTGGTTTACAAACTGCAAAAATATTGTACCCAGAGGCTCCTTATTCTCAGAGGCTACCAGGTTTCTATTTCTTTCATGGGGCTTGTGTGTCCACCTTTATTATCTCCAGACTGCCCGTCCTTTCCCTAAATATCAGCCATATTAGATGTGACCATGAAAGAAAACTAACACATGTTAAACTTCTGTGCTCCAAGTGGTCGATAGCCAGATGACCCACAGACACTCGGACCCTAAGCCTCTCCCACCATTTCTTCCATAAAGGTCCCTATTGGAATGATGTGCATGCTGGCCAGTAGCCACCATGGAACATTTGTCTACTACCTGTGAATGTAAAGTGAAAACAGATGGCGAGGTGACAGAGCTGGTAGGGGGACAAAAGTCTCAGAGTTAGCATAAAATATAGTACTGAAACAGTACTCATAGCCACTGTATTATGTTAGTCTATGCTTTATTCATCTATTCAAAGTTCATTCATTCAGAAAGATGGGGTAGGCACTTTCTATGTCCCCTGGTATGTGTAAGCATGATGTGTTACTATGATGGCGATCTCCCGACCATTCAGACCTGTGTAGTGCTGTTTTCCAGTAAATCCTTCAGCTCTTCACTTTGCTTCCCTCATTGAGCACTTAACCCACTTTATGGTGCGGTGGTTTATTGTGTAGATTCTTGGTAATATATAATACCGAGCACAAGTTTCTGCCATGTAACAATGATTTTATTTTTGAACACTATAATTGGTATGCGGCTAATAAATACATGCTGGATAAATTCAGGTCATAGTAGATTTAGTTAAGAGGTTTACATTGTTGCCATGAGTATATATAATTGCTATAAATTTAACCTAATTAGTTAGAGCAAGTATATACCTGGAAAACAGAATTGTAGGATACCTATTCCTAATTATTAAAAAAGGTGACTTCCTGAGCTTACTAATGCAATAAAGATCTTGGAACCTTCTAGAGTAGAAAGGATAGCTTTTCGAGTTATTGATTGCATCGTGATAGAATGCTCTTCCTAGCTTGAATAGTAACTGTTCGAGTTATCTTCTGATGCTTGACTAGTATGAAAAATAAGTAGCTTAAAAGAACCATGTTATTCTATATCGTAATTTTGTGGGCCAAGAATTTAAGCAGGGCTTGGAGAATGATGGTTTTCTGTATATGGGGTGTACTGCGATCACTTGTTGATATATGCTGGAAAATGGGCTGATCTGAAGGAACCAAAGCAACTTATCTTCCATGCATGATACCTTAGCAGGTTTGCTTGAATGGCTGGGCTCATGATACCTTAGCAGGTTGATTGAATGGCTGGGCTCCTGGTACCTTAGCAGGTTTGCTTGAATGGCTGGGCTCATGGTACTTTAGCAAGTTTGCTTGAATGGCTGGGCTCATGGTACCTTAGCAGGTTGATTGAATGGCTGGACTCATGGTACCTTAGCAGGTTGATTGAATGGCTGGACTCATGGTACCTTAGCAGGTTTGCTTGAATGGCTGGGCTCATGGTACCTTAGCAGGCTTGCTTGAATGGCTGGGCTCATGGTACCTTAGCAGGTT
>NW_022103909.1:13336144-13369549 GCF_000313985.2 Echinops telfairi | reverse complement strand
CTCATGGTACCTTAGCAGGTTTGCGTCAATGGCTGGGCTCATGGTACCTTAGCAGGTTTGCGTCAATGGCTGGGCTCATGGTACCTTAGCAGGTTGATTGAAGGCCTGCGATTCATAATGCCTGCATGTGGTATCACCACAATAGCAGGTTTAGAATGGTACTACATAGTAGATGCAAGGAAGATAACCCAGAAAGCGGAAATTATAGAATGCTACCCTTAAGATCACATGCAAGCAAAAGAGCGTTGAAGATAGTGTTTGCAGCAGGGCATCCAACAGGGAGCTTCCAGACATTCACGTGCGATTCAGAAGATATGAAACGATGATGTCATTGCTGCTGGTGCATGGAGATGGATTGAAAGCAGGAAATGGCAGAAAGAGGTTGATTTACTTGTGTCTTATTGACTTTCAAAATGTTTTGACTATGTGAATGATAACAAACTATGGATAACATTGAGAAGAATGGGAATTCCAGAACACTTAATCGTGCTCATCTGGAACCTGTACATAGACCAAGAGGAAATCATTCAGACAGAACAAGAGAATACTGTACAGTGTCAAATCGGGAAAAGTGTGTGTCAGTGTTTCATTCCCTTACCACACTTATTTAATTTGTATGCTGAGAAAACAATCCAAGAAGCTGACCTACATGAAGAGAAGACAGCCTCCGGATTGGAGGAAGGCTCATTAACAGCCTGCGCTCATCGGTGACGTAGCCCTGTTGGCTTGAAGCCAGGAGGACTTGAAGCACTTACTGATGAAAACGAAAGACCAATTTTAGTGTGGGTTGCAATTCAATGTAAGGAAAAGCAATACCCTTGCTATCATACCACTAACTGACATGATGATAAACAGAGAAAAGATCCAAGGTATCAAGGATTTCATTTTACTTGAATCCACAACCAATGCTCTGGGAAGTAGCAGTCACGAAAGCAAACAACGCATTGCATTGGGCAAATGTGATGATGCCCAAGGCCTCTTTAAACTGTGAAATAGCAAATGTGTCACTAGAAGAACTAAGGAGAATCTAACCCAACCCATGGGGACTTCCAATCCCTCCCCCAGGAATATGTTCCCTACACTAAAGGGTGCTGTGAGTCAAAATATACTTGATGGCAAGGAGTTTGAAGTTTGTTCTATCCAGCCAAACGAAAGCCCTCTAGATAAATTAGAGAATCAGATTTAAACATCAGATTTCTAGAAAGATTAAGGGCAGTGTTCCTCAGTGCACTCAGTACGGGCACATGGTAGAATGGGTTGCTCTCCAAGGTCTTTGAATGTTGCTTTTGTCTAATGTAATGAACTCCAATGAGATTCAGGGAAGACTCGTGGAGTTTTCAGAGAATTATGCCTACAGACACACCACACTTCCAGCTTGTGTTGAAAGAGATGAACACAGTACAGAATGAAATTAGGTTTTGGAATCTCCAAAATTCTGGTTGTTGACAGCAGGCTGAGAAAACTCCTCCATTGCAATCACGTTGCTAATTTTCATGAAGAGGTAGGATCATTCAGAGCATGAAATGAAAAGAGTCCTGCAGACTCACTTCCAAATCTTGAGACCTGACTCAAGAGTTTTTAGAATGGCTATGCGCTAGTGACTTTGGAATTGATTTGACAGCAAAATTACAAGAAGCCACTCTTTCATGCCTCCCCTATTTCCTCCCTGTTTTGAATAGGAATGTCTATAAAATTTTTTGTATCTTTGTATTACCATTAGATGTTGGGTGGGTGGGGAGCAGAAGATCTGCGTCTTTAGTTCCACAGGTATGCAGCCCACGAGGAAATGTACTGAGGAGGCTGTGTTTCACAGAGGATTCATGCCTGGCTTGACCAGAGCTCCTGCTGTACTGGGATAAACCTGGAGAGCTTTCTACTTTGCATGTGGGAGGAATGTAAATAATCGATGGCCAGAAAGTGAACCTCAGTGCAAGAAGACACTGTGCTATTTCTTCCTTGAAGAGGTGGCGCTTAGTTCACTTCCCTGTGGGCGAGTGCTAGGCTTAGTGATTTGCTTCTAATAAATAATGTATTAAAGAAGTGATGGTATATCACTATCAAGTTAAGCAATAAAAAGATTGTGGCTTTTGGTTTATGTGCATCTTTTTATGATAACTTGCTCTGGGGGGACACCAGATGCGACGGCATGGGGATAATCAGGTAGGGAATTGAAGTCTTTTGTCAGCACTCAGTGAGGAAGGTCCTGCCAAAACCATGTGACCAACCTTGGGAGCAAAGTCTCCTCCCCAGGGAGGGCTCACGTGAGACTAGAGTCTTGAGTGACAGCTTAATTGCGATCTTTGGAGAGACTTTGAGCATCAGCCAGATACGATATTGCTGGACTCTTGATCCACAGAAACTAACATTTGAAGTAAAACATTTGCTGGTTTAAGCTGCCACTTTTCACAGTAATTTGCAATGCAACAGTATATAACATGTGTGCTAAAATTAAAATATAGACATAGTGTATTCCTGGGTTTCAACAGTAAGATGAATCAAAATCCTACAGCTTGTACCCTCTCTCTTAGAAGGCTTCTGTCTGCAGCCCCGTCTTTGAGAGTGGCCCATCCACTATGGTGTTGCTCTTGTCGTTGTTAGGTGTCATCGATTGGACCCTGACCTATCACAACCCCAAGCACAGCAGAAGACCACTGCCCGATTATCTTTGAGCCCACTGCTGCAACCACTGCGAATTCATTTCATCAAGGGTCTTCCTCATTTTCCTCGACCCTCTGTGAACCACTATTCTTGAAAGTGCTGCCCTATCACCAACCCCCATTTTTTGTGTAAATAGTGTCCGGTCGCTTAAGCATTTAATCTGTACAAGCCAACACTTCATGTAGTGTGGTCTGAAAAGCTGGCCTATACTTGTATAATTTCTTTTTCTTAACAGTGTTTTAATGACACCCTTAAGCAATTCACCTTATGCCTCTGGGGGCAGAAGGTTATATATAATGTTCTCTGTTATTTAATAATAATAATCCCTCTAAAGTACGCCAGAGACATATATAAACCATAGATATATGAATGGATATTTGGCTCGAACCTAATACAGCCCCAATCTGAGAACAATTCATTCTTATGACAAGACCATCCTCAGTACTCCCCCTCATGAAGAAATCACTGACGGGAGGAGGGCTATACAAAGGGTAGGTAAAGGAAACCGGTGATACCTGGCTATCAGAAAGAACAGCGTGGGGTCTCAAAAGCTTGTCTTCAAGCAAGCAGCCGTTTTAGTGAGCTGGTAACTAAACCCACATGGAATAAGCACACCCGCCTGTGTGATACGTGGATTGTAAACAATAGAATCCAACCCAAAGAAGAGAATGGTGTCGGAGCTTAAATCCTGAACACCTGGCTTGCAGAAGGCTATGGCTAAGAGTGGAAGCCCAAACTCCGTTTGCAGGGTCCCCACATGGATTAAGCCTCTGATCATAGGCCGGGGCTGTGCATAGCCTGGTTCTCAGATGGTCAGGGTAAACTGTAGCACTGTCGCGGGGGTCTTCCCTTTTGTGCCATTGCACAGTTGTTTCTGTGGTAAGATATCGTGCTGCTTTCATTTTCATTGAGGTTTTTCCGCTTGTGTTTTGTCGTTGTTGGGTTTTTGGTTTGTTTCCTATTTGTTTGTTTATGATTGTTTTGTTGATTATATCCAGGATTTGTATCTCTATAATGATAATAACTGGATTAATAATTACCTTGGGGCATGACAGGGAATGTTGGGGGACTAAGAAAAGAAGGTTCTGATTGTGGTGATGATAACTCTTCTTAATAGGATCAAATGATTAAATTGCATGGTTTATGAATTATATGACAATAAAACCATTAACAAAATTTTCAAACTATTAAGTCCTTTCTTTAGTTTATCCCTCTTCTCTCATATTTTACTGTGTGCAATAAGAAGGCAGAAAACATATTTACCACTTTGCTTGAAAGTGCCCTTACCTATATTACCTGTTAACTAGTTTACTGCCTTGGATGTTACTGTAAGCAGCACATTTGCTGAACTTTTTGCTACTCTCTAATAAGGATTTCCTTTCTTCTACTTTCCAGTAACATTTCCCTCATTTGCTTTTTCCCAAATCTCTCCTGCAACCTTTGATCACACAAAATGAAACAATTTCTTCAAGGCTTTTACTCAGACAGCTACTCATATGTTTTCCAGATTTTAATTTTTTTGGCCACAGTGCCCCACTTCTCAGTACCAAAATCTACCCTAATATTTTACTTTTGTGTAACATATTAGGTTAACTTGGATAAAAACAACAAATATTTATTAGCTTATGATTTTGCAGGTTGGGAGCACCAGAGCTGTGTAGCTGGGTTTTTTCTGGGGCACGGTCCCTCATGAGGTTGTGGTCAATTAATTGGCTGGATTGCAATCTCATCAGACACCTGGCCTAGTGTAAGAGCTACTTACAAGTTCATTTTTGTAGTTAAACTAAATAGTCACACATTCAATGGAATTTTCTAAAGTTAGTAATTCTTTGTCTATGGCATTTGCCATTGTATTTACATAGAGTACTCAAAAACACTTAAATAAAAATTTTTAAAAGAGCAAGTGTGTATACAGTGGAAAAAAATCAAGCATTTTGGAGTTTATTTAGATGTATTGGCCCTGTTAGTTCATGTTGATTAAACATGTGTATTAGAAAATCTCAAAATGGAATATAGATGAATATTCCCAAATGCAGTATTCACAACCCTTATTTTTGGTTCTCTTGTCCTTGTGATGCAATTTTAAAGTGGCATATCAGTTCAGTGGGCGTTCTACTAATAATCAGGAAATGCTTAGTCTTTTCAAAGGAGTCTCTTTTTTCAAGTTATACTTCGTAAAACACTGGTACAGGTGCTGTGGTTAATTGAACAACTTTGTATTAAAACAAACCACTAATAAAATATTGGAATCACTTCATTTCCTCCATTCTTCCTTCTCTTGATATGCAGTTGTGATTCTAAGGGTATTGTAGACTTTGTACTCTACTACACTTCCTTTCTATTTGTAATCCAAAAATAGGCACAACAAAGAATTCTTGCTTTGTCCCCTGATTGTAAATGACTGCCAAAACAAGTGTATCTTTTGAAAGCTATTTCTACTATTATAACAAGCTGGAAACAAAATGGCCAATCAGTAATAAGCCAAACCTTATTAACTTGCACTAAATTATTTTCATTTGGCAGATACAATAGCTACTTCCCCACTCTTAATTAGAGTTTGGTCTAATAGGATTGACAAGTCAAGCTGGGGAAAAATGCTGTACTTAATTGCTTTTAGAATTCAGTACTTTTTAATTTTCATTTTTTTAGCAGATTAAATTTTGAGAAAGTTCCAGAAACATTTGAAGAGCCCACCCTTTCTTTTCCAGGTTACTCTTAACTCTTAAATGTCAAAACATGTCTAGCTACTCAACATTTTAAAATTGTACTATCATATATTAGTCTCATGCCCTTATAGAATTTTTGGTATTTTTAGAAAATGATACTTTGATGGTAAGCCATGTATTTTTCTCTGTCAACTGATCTATTAAGTAAATATAAGTACTTTTAACCACGAGGGGGTTTCTCTGGTGGTGCAATAGTTAAGCACTCACCTGCTAACTGAAAAGTCAGTGAGTCGTGCAACCCACAGCTACTTTCCTGTAGAGAGAAGTACCCCCATTTAGGTTTCAGGTTCGGGAGCCTTATGGGGCAGTTTCACCCAACGGCATGATAGGGTCACCATGAGTAGCCATCAACTCATCAGCAGTGGGATGGGAATGATAGGGACTAGCTATTGTGAGAGACACCTAAAGCAGCCATTGGTAAAGAGAAGCAATGTGGTGAAAAACACTCTGAGGTTTAGAACCACACGTCCTCAAGTTCAATTTCTAACCTTGCAGCCTACAAGCTGGATGACCGTGGCGATGTTTTTAACCTGCCAAAGTCTCATGTTCCCTTAATTATAAAACTTCTATTCAGTGATGGTGTAAATATATAGTCCTTCTGTCAAACTTTCTCCTATTTTGTATGTGCTACATAAACCTTGGGCATTACTCTTTTTAATACCCTAGTCTCAATATGACTAAATTACACCCACAGTAACAGACCATGTCACCAAGACATTAGCAAAATCCAGGTACCTTAAGACAAGTCTGATTGTCATTGGGAAAAGGCACATTAAAAGCAGTCATGTGACTAGAGTTTTATATTAGGTTAGATGGGCTTAAAGTAACTGTGGAAACTACTAAAGGAAGAGAAATTGCGATAGGAAAAATTGTAGAAAAGGGTAATGATAGGGGCTGGACTAGTTTAAATTACAGAAGGAAACAGGGAGGGAGGGGAAGACCTGGGTCTGTTCAGCATTTTCTAAGAAAATGATAAACTATCTCTTAAAGAAATTAATTTATGAAATCAACAAAATATGCATCATGATGAATCAAGAGTGATAGATTTATAAGCAATATAAACTAGCTTCTACATGACTTTTGTTTTTGAATGTTTCATGCTTTTGCTGATTATCAAATGCTGCACTGTTTAAATTCATATCCCGGTTGACTCCTCAATCTTTCAGGATACAGAAAATAAACATAAAGTTTTATCTTTTTTTGTTAAAAACTGTTATAAACAAGTTAAACCATATCAAATATTGATTCCAGAACTTAAAATGGTACCTAGACCATAGTAGGTGATCAATAAATGCTTTTTTGATGTATGGATATTGACTTAGCTCATTTTGGAATTTTCCTGTAGTACACCTATTAGAACGTGATTGTAGTAGATCAAATTCACTGAAACTATCTTTATCACTTCAATACAAATTCATCCTTAAAACATTCTCAGTTGTAAAACAAACACCAAGCCAACATCTTCCAACACTTTTGTTGAATTATATTATTTGAAGGATTTAAAATTATGCAATTTATTGGATCCAATGGAAAAATAGAGCACGCTGATGTTAGGTGTGGTCAGTCGGTTCCAACTGATAGTGAGCCTGGGTGGAACAACTGAACACGGGCCACCCTCACCACCATCCTTCTGTCTGAGCCCACGGTGGCAGCCACTGTGTCCATCCATCTTGTTGAGGGGCTTCCTCTTTTTCGCTGCCGCTCTCTTTTACCCAGCATGATGTCCTTCTCCAGGGACTCGTCTCCCCTGACAACACGTCCAAAGTGCGTTAGAAAAAGTCTCACTATCTGTCTCTAACAGGTATTCTTGCTGTCCTTCTTGAAAGACAGATTGGTTTGTTCTTTTGGCAGTCCAAGGGACTTTCAGTATTCTTCTCCAGCACCACAATTCACATGCATCCATTCTCCTTAGGTCTGCCTTACTCAATGGCCAACTTTCACAGGCATATGATGTGACTGAAAGTATCCGTGGCTTCAGTCAGGTGCATCTCAGTTGCCAAAGTAATATCCTTGCTCCTCAATACTTTAAAGAAGTCCTGTGCAGCAGCTCTACCCAATGCAGTGCATCACCTGATCTCTTGATTGCTGGTTCTGTGGGCATTGAGTATGGATCCAAGCACCATGACATCATTGACAACTTCAGTAGTTTTTCCTTCTACCATGTGGTTACCTGCTGGTCCCATTTTGAGGATTTGAGTTTTGTTTACATTGAGTTGAAGTCCAGACTGAAAGCTGAAATTCTTGATCTTCATCAGCAAGTGCTTCAAGTCCTCTTTGCTTTCAGCAAGCAAGGTTGAACCATCTGCGTATCACTGTTCATTAATAAACCTACCTCAGATCCTAGGCTGCCCTCTTGTTTGTATAATTCAGCTTCTCTGATTATTTGCTAGCATACAGATGGAATAATTGTGGTGAGAGGGTATAACTTTGATTCACACTTTAATGATTTAAAACCATGTAGCATTTCCTTGTCCTGTTCACACACCTGCTTCTTGATTCCTGTGTAGGTTCTGCATGAACACAATGACGTGTTCTGGAATTCCCTTTCTTCTCAAGGCTGCCCCTAGTTTGTTAGATCCACACAGTCTTATGCCTTGTCATAGTCAGCGAACACAAGTAAGCATCTTTGGCCAAGATCCACTTGACATCAGCAATTGTATCCCCTGCTCCATGTCCTCTTCTGAATCTGGTATCAACCACTGGCATCTCTCTTATCAGTGTACGGCTGCAACCACCGTTGGATGATCTTCAGCACAATTTTTCTTGCGTGTGATCTCAATGATATTGTTATATAATTTGAACCTTCTGTTGGGTCACTTCTCTTTGGGATGCATTCCGATATAAATCTCTTCCAGTCGTTTGGTCAATAGCTATCTTCCCCAGTTCCTGGCATAGAAGAATAAGTGTTTCCAGGGCTTCAGCACCTTGTTGAAACATGTCAATAGGTATTTCATCAACTCCTGGAGTCTTGTTTTTGAGTAATGTTTCCAGTGCAGCTTGAACTTCTTTTTTTTTTCAAAAGACCAAACTCACTGCTATGGAGTCAATTCTGACTCAGGGTCAGGATTAGGACACGGTAGAACTGCCTCTGTGGCTTTCCAGACCGCCACTCTTCAGAGGATCAGAAGATCTCTCTCTGTCAGCACCTGGTGGTTAAAGCTGCTGACCTTTCCGATGGCAGCCCAGCCGGTGACCCAACACATCCCTGGACTCCTTTTAATAGACAGTACTTATTATTTGTAGTAGAATGCTATGAAAGCCAGACGCATTATCTAATTGAACTTTGAAAATGCATTAACCATGTTTAGTGTACATATGAAATAACACATTCTGTTTGTCAAAAGTAAAAATTACTAAGGTCTGTTTTTAAAAATTAAAAAAATTATGATCATTATACAAAGATAATGACAATGAGCAGATGTAACGTGCATACATGATCACATACACAGATAAGTCCAATAAAAGAATAATTCAACTCCAAGTGGTAAATGTCATTTTTCAATCTTGTTCCTTATTTCTACCTGTTTTGTCAGCTTGCCAAAGATGCCTTCCTCTTTGTCCTTAGTGCTGCACACTTTGATTTTCCCCCAGATATATCATTTTAAAAAATGATTCCAACTAGTAATGATACATAATATTGATGTTAAAAGAGAGAAAAAAAACTGTAATTTCCTTTTTATTATCCCTTTCTTCCTTGTTTTGTGGGGTTTTTAGGGTTAGGTAAAATTCCAATTAAGCCTATTCAGGTAGAGGCTTCTATTTTCAACCCCGTCATGAAGGTTTCAGGCACTCAACCAGAAACATGGCGCCCAGAGGGGATGGGCGGAGAGAACCCTCACAGGGGCCTCCCTGTCATCCCCGTGTGTAAAATGTTGTTCACAGGGTGAGGTGTGACTTTTCTAAAGGAATGTTGTAACAGCTTTTGGTTATGAAGCACTTTTCAGAGACCTCAGGTTTGGATTGCAGGCGCATGAGAGCAATACACACACACATTCCCTTTGTTTACACAGCTCCTGAATTGGAAGTTTTCTAGCAGCTTCCCTCCCCCATTTTATATTTAACTTAAATCTGACAGAAACCATGGACACATTTTGCAATAGATACTGTTGGTACGTAAGTACCCAGAAAAGCATTCTGGATAGGCTAATATCAGCAAAATTTTAGTGGGTAGTCGGGGAATGATATGGAAAACATGTAATTGGCCTTCATGTGAAATAGTCAATTAATACCCTCCTAAATGGGCTTCAGATTCATCTAAATCTGAGTAATTTGTGTTAAGTGATTTGCAGCACATTCGAGGCACCATCAAGGGTGCATTTTGGGCAGAAGGCAGACTTTAGAAATTAGGATCTCGTGGGATTTTGTTCTTCCTGTGTAAAAATATACTACATATGTTCTGTTTTGTTCTGGGACTGCCACAGAGCCCTAAGATGTTTACAGCTTTCTGCAACAGAGGAGGGGAGGGTGGCCCAGCAGGATTGTGGCCAGAGGAATGCAAACATATGTCCTGTTACCCTTTCTTGTAATGGAGTCCAAGCTAGTCCACCCTGAAATATAATTCCATTACGAGCTACTCCATAAAAATGCCTTTGAAAAGAAAAGAACTCGCTTTATGAGAAATGCTCTATATTAAAAACATTTTTTTCAAGAAGCCAAGGTTGTGCAGACACAGTCTGCTTGACAAATGTGGCTTCCTCAGGCTGACTGTACTGCTATTCGGTGCTTGTTTGAGATGCAGCTGAATCTTGACACGTCGTCTGCTTTTTCAGTGCATCTTTGAGATTCTGGCTTGTTCAGTAGAGTTAGCATTCTCACATGTTTAAGACCTGAGTGTTTTAAAAAGTCGTCCTACTCATTCAGATGCTTATATTTCAAACAGGGTCTGAACGAGCGTGTGATTTGAGGGTAGCAGAGATCCACTTATGGCATTTCTAGTATTCTATATAAACATTAAAGTGTGTCCTTTGATCTGCTTGCTCCATCCGCTAAAAACATTCATGGAGCCACAAAGTTTTTACAACTTAACTCATTGCATGCCTACAGCCTGAACAGAGACTCCTGTGTGTTCAGGAGACATTGGGTGGCTGTCTGCTGTGAACAAGAAAAAGAGAATATTCCAAACTCCTGTGCCTCAGTGGTAACATGAATCTCCCAGCATGAGTACTAATCCAATTTTAGGTTTTTCTCTCTTTTAAATTTGCTATATACTGTGAGGTGTACTAAATGTTATAACTACATGGTGATGTGTCATTGATAAAATACCCTCTTCACTTCCATTCCCCATCTACCAGCTATCTGCTTAGAGACCCCACAGCCTTCCTCAGTTCTTTTCTCAGTGTCCTGAACCTTCTTTGTTGAGACAATCTTCTCTCCCTTTGCTGGTTCTCGAATCCATCTTCCCTTTTCTATGTCCACTCCTCAGTGTTTTATAGATTCTTCCTAACTTACTTAGCTTGTACTTCCTTACAGCTTATTAGCATAAACTTGGTTATTGTCTTAGGCTGAGGTCTCTAGAGAAGCAAAAGCAATGAAGTGTGTGTGTGTGTGTGTGTGTGTGTGTGTAAAAGAGAGAGGTTTATGTCAAGGAAATGGCTCACAGAGTTGTACAGGCAGACAAGGCCCAAGTCCATGAGTCAGATAATAAGGCTGTAGGCGTCTCCTGACTCGTGTAGCTACAGCAGCAGTTGATGTTTGGCAGATCAGACAGCAAGATTTTGGCTGCAGGGGAACGACCCGAAGGTTGGCAAGTAATACCAACTGCTAACAACTCCTGAGATCAGCAGGCATCACAGCAGGCTGTGTGCTCACATCCAAAGAACAGGGATTATCTGATGAGGCCAGTGTAGGATCCAGACCCAGCCAAAAGCAAGCCGGCTTTCGGACAGAAGGAGGCCACTCCCCAAAGGAGATCTCATCATGAGGGATTGCTAGGTTATAACTGCCAAGCCACAGAGAACTCGGTCCCAACTACCTTGACACACAATCTACACTACACAAACCCTTTCCTTAATTACAAATACTTTATCTGCAGGATGAAGATAAAAGGCACAAAAACACGGAACAACCTGTTTCCAATCTTCATTTGAAGTCTCAAATGCTATGGTTCTCTCCAACCTATCCCGCAGCCTAAAACAGCTTCCAGGTTTATATTCTTGTTCAATGCCACCCCAAATGACAGACTGCAAGTGCCCCATAGGATGTCATCTTTATGGGAACAGGTTGTCAGCACGCTTGCCCACTGCTGGGTAGGTTTTAGCTGCTAATGTTTCAGTGAACTATTGTGCCAACAGGGCTCCTTTGCTTCATGGTATGAAAATCTAAATGCCTCCAGGCCCTTGCTTATTCTGTGGTTTTCTCGTGTAAGGCTTCTTCTTTGTTCCTCTCTTTTCAGGAAAGAGGTTTCTATTCATCTTTTGAGGTTTACGCAGGAGTCTCATGTCCTGTTGGTGTATTTTTTCCATACAGCTTCTCTAATTCTCCTCAATCCTCTCCCCTCAAAATTCATAATCACCAATGATTGTGTTTATTGTGATCTATCAGAGACTAAAGCATTGTTTTCTATTTTGCAAAAGAAAAAAAACAGAGCTCGTGCCTTTCATCTTGTATTTTGTGGCCCACACAGAACCTGGCCCAGTGCTTTGTGCATGCGAGGAACTAAATTGGAAAGAGACGCTAATGATATGATGTCAGAATTAGGGAGCTTGGTATCTTCCAGGATAACTGAGATCTCATTGTTGAATAGCTTTATCACTCAATAATTCAAGTCATATTTCTAACTGATCCTCTATCAAGAAGTCTAAAAAGGAAAGCCAGTTAATAAATTATGAAAAATTCAAAATTGATGGAGTGTATTCCCGTTTCTGCTCATTCATTTGAATTAAACCCAGCCTGATAGTGACAGGCAGCATGTAACCAGCCAACCGTGTGACGAGAACTTGCGATCCCAGCCCACTCAATACTAAACAGGAGCAGCTAGTGAACCTCAGGACGGAGTGTGGAAAATTATCTGCTCTTTTTTCATCGGGTGGCTCTTTGCTACTTGTATTTTCATTTTTCTATCATGGTATACTATTTGTATATTATACAATTATGTTATTATCATCATTTGTAAAGAATAGTTGTGAGGTGAGAAAAGTATTCATAACAGATCTGCAGCCAAACCACTGCCATTGAGTCAATTCTGGCTCAGAATGGCTCTTGAGGACAGAGTAGAATTTTCCGTAGGGTGTCAAAAGCTGTGAAGCCTTCCTGGTGCATCTAGTTTCATCTTTCTCCCAAGGAACAATTGGTGGGTTTGAGCCCTCAGTCTTGCAGTGAACAGCCTGTCACTTAACCCCCTGAGTCACCAGGCTCCCTTAGAACAGACAGCAGGCATAAAGCAATGGATACTGGGCCTTCTTTTGCTCTTCAAATATCTGTTGGATACTCAATGCTCCTATCAAGAACGGTGAGGAATGGAGATAGAATAGTTTGGTTATTTTTTTTTAAGTCTTCTCCTTACAATAAGGCTGAAAATTATTGGGAAGGAAAAAAGATTCTACCTGATATAATATCAATATTTTGAGATTCTGACAGTACCACAATTTCCTTTTAATATGGTAAATAAACAAATGAACCAGAAACATAGGATTTGTGGGCTCTTGGGGTATAAGGAATGATTAAATCAGTAAAATTTTTTTCACTTAAATTTCAATTATTTTGATCTTTACATTTTTTTCCCTAGTAATAGGTGAGAGAGAGTCTTCTGGAGTGTTAAGGTTCATTTTATTCAATGCTGGTGGAGAATTTATTCACTTAAAATGTTTTAATACTTACTTTTGTCTACCGACACAATGGTGGGTATTAAAAATTTCAATGGCAAACCAAAAATAGCCACTAAATTCAAGGAAGTAAACATAAAGTAGAGGAAATTTACAAACAGAAACATAATTTGCACAAGTTATGCATGTGAAAATGAGAGAAACCATGTGAATACCGGGGTGCTTATCGTGCGAACTAGAGGAGAATGAAGAAAGATTCCCGAGCTCTGCTGGATGAGTTCACGGACTCATGCCCAGAAGGGCGGTCCTCTCAAGGAGGGGGCTGAGTGGATTAGTCCAGTTATTGTGAAGCTTGCCCGCCATCCAACATCACTTTAGGAGCTCCAAAAGAAGCCGAGAACGGATCCCCACCCTGGCAACCCCTGATTGAGGGAATACACTGTAGTTCTATAAAAAGTGTCTAAGCATGAAACTGATGACTGCTGTAGAAACTGCTAGGACTACAGAGTCAATTCTGTTATTCTCATCATTTTTATGTTTGTTGAAATTTTCCAAAACAAGAAAGAAAAGCTCTTTAAAACATGTATGTGCTTTGGTAACTTGCAAACGCACTGGAAAACGTTGTAGGAGGAGGAATTTAAGGAAAGGCAATGTAAGCATTGGTGGGATTCAGCTCGTTCTCATCGGTTAGGCGGATCTGATACCTAATTTTTTTGTTGAGTTCGGCAATCTGGTTGTAAAAATAGCACTTGCCATTGGGTTCTCTCTAAGGTGGGTGGCTGGGCAGCTGCTTAATGTGGAACTCACGGATTTACTTTCCTTTAATGTTCATCTGCACAACAGTATATTCGAAGCACCCCTAGTAATGTATACTCCATTCATAGGTATAAGAAAGTAAATGGAACTATGGTTGTAAAACGTATCTATTCATTTCTTAAAACCCGTTAAACTTTTGATGAAATAGTACAGTTTTATTCGCTTACATTGTTACTTCAGTAAACAAACTCATGAAAGAAATATGGTCTGAGTAGGGCAATGGAGGCGCAATGCAAGGTGGCCGTGTGAGGTAAGCACTGCACTGCGAGCTGTGCTCTCTGCTCCCTGGAAGACGTACAAAACCATGGAGAGCCTTTATATGGTTGCTCTGAACTGGAATTGACTAGATGGATGTTGTGTGGTTTATAATCCAGGAAAGTTTTTGATGGCCTTGAAACAAGATCATAGCCAAGGAAATTAAGAAAGATGGGCAATATGTGATGATTTAGTTAGGTAGAGTCAGCACTTGATGACTGAGTAAAGAGAGTGGGACAAGGTTAAGTAGAAGCAGATGGCTCACAAGCTAGCATGGGCAGTTGGATGAATGGTGGTACCATTTATTAAATAGAAAACAACCATTGTTCTGGGTGGAAATCTAAGGAAGTGCCAGATATCAACATGTACTAGGTGAACCAGTGAAATTCCTGTGATTCTGTTTAATGAAAATTTTCAATAGCAGAATATTTGTTTAAGGTCTTTTTAAACCGCTTATTTATTTAAGCTAAGCTAACCCTACGTTTTATTTAATCCCTTTGTCCCAAATGAGTGTCATCCTGATGGTTAAAATTTGGCAAAATCAATGTGTCCAGAATGTCTGGAATGAGGACACATTATCATTTCTTGAGTTTGCTTGGTTTATCTTGTCCCTCTACAAGAGAAAAAAAAAATGTTGAATTGCATATTCTTTTGTTACTTAAAATGAATGGAAATAAATTTGCTTTTTGAAAGCAAGGTTTTATTTGGCAAGAAGAACAAGAAATGAGGAAATGAAGCACTTGAAAAATTAAAAAACTAGTAAAAATAATCAAAATTTTATTTTGGACAGCAGGATGACTTGGTCACCTTGACCAAGCTATTGTGAGGGTCTTCCTTGAAACATTTTGATGGGAAAATTTTGCCCTGCTGGGGTCCTCAGTAGAGCCCTCTGGTTTAAAAGTCTCTCATTGACTGTCAGCTGAATGTGCAGCCAAAAGTTTGGAAGAGGCCTATCACTAGGAAATTTATCTTTAGAAATATTTTATTTAGAAAGTTAACTTTACTTGACATGTGTTTGTCAAGAAAAGGGAAACTTACAACCCCAGATCCAGCCTTGCGGGGTGAGTGTCATCCTGGCAGGAAGTGCTATAAGCATTGGGTGTTCAAGAGATGCCTGATTTGTGAGCAGCATGACTCTTAATGAGCTGTGTGTTGTGATGCAGAACTTATATTCCCCACGGACCCAGTGCTCTCCGAACTATTAATTTATCTTCTCTGAAGTAACAGTGCCTTTATTAATAGCACAGGGGCCAGTCCTTGGCAAAGTCCTCACCCTTGGTGAAAATACTGGGCTAACGTGTCTCGGGGTCATTTTAGATGAGTACTTTGGCCAGCAGAGTGGTCTCTCACCCAGCATGAAAACATTATTTTCCCCTCCCCTTTATAAGGAAGTGTCTAAGTTCCATGATTTAACATGAGCCTGTAGTAAGCAAAGAGCTATTTGATGCTGAATTCTGAGCAAAGGGTTCTTTGTGGGAAGGTCTGTCAAACAGCATAGTTACTATGGCAACCCTGGCTAGATACCCCATTTGGGAAAATACTTGTAGGACCTAACACTCTATCATCTGTCATTCAATAATTTCATGTTCATAATAACTAGGAAATCAATGGCTGTCCTCTGAGACGGTGCAAAGGGCAGGCATGCTATTGGCAGTGCACATCTTATATTTGCGTCTATTTGTTATGATTCTACTGCCAGGTTAGGAATGTGAGAAAGAACTTGTTTGTTTGGACTGGCACGAAGATTAAAGGCAGGTTCCGTTTTGCAATCTAATTACAACTGTAGTGTGTACATGTACAAAATACAAAAACCAAATGGCATATTAATAGTGTTTGCTAGACTGTTAGGAAGTAGGCCTCACCTAATATTAACAGTTCACATTTAAAAATCCTGCCAGTAAAGATGAGTCAAAGTTAACACATGACCGGCATGAACAAATCTGGTAACGTAAAAGGCATTTTTCTTATCTTGGCTTTCTAATTAAACTGCTTATCATTGTGGGAGCTATGTTACCTGGAAGCTATGTACAGAATATAAAGTGATCATAGAAAAGTAATTAAAATTTTCAAACATGTAGTCTTGTTGACTTTACATACAATTAGTTTTCAGAGTGTGAGGTTTGATAATAAGGCGAGTTAGCTGAGTAAAGAAATATATACTTAATAATTACCTTGATACAGTTTAGCAACTGGTAAAAATGTCAGGAGTAATTTCAGTAAATGAATATTATAAATAAGAAAATATGATCAACTGAGACCATGAATGTGAGTAGTGCGGGTTTGAAGGAAAAATTAAGCATTTTGTATTCAATAAAGAAAGAATTATTTCACCGTCATGGAGTCATTTCAAAGACAATGATGCCTGCATCGTGAGCGGCTCACTGTCTTAAATTTATAGGTGTTTTCAAACATAAAGATGGATGTAAATTGCATTCCTTGCTTGACAACAGGTTTTCATTTTGAGCCACCCATAGTGAGACACTAAGACAACGGAGTTCTGCTTCTACAGCATTATAGCGTCTCACCGAAGTGAAGTCTTCTAAAGTTTAAATGGTATTTCAAGATGAGTAGTTCTTTTAAACAACTATGCAGAATATGCACATTTGAATTTGAAAGATTAGGTGACTCCTCAGCCTACTGCCTGACGTCCACTGAAGACAACAGGGAGCGGTGGCCACAGAGCGGAGAAGCTCTCAACTGCCAGCCCAGAGTAGTGGCTGTGGGACCCCAACCAGCCGTGGGAGGAACACATGACCGTCTGCTTCTGTAACGACTACGCCTTGGCAACCATGGGGCCAATTCTGTTCTGTCCGATAGGGTCTCCATGTTTCAGGATTAACTCAATGCTTGGGTTTGTTTTTTACTGAACATTTAAAGTCAGAGTTTTAGATAATTTTCCAATAAGTGATAGACCGTTGTTGCAGGACTTCCCAAAGTTGTATCCGTTTTTTTCTTCCTCACTTCTAAACTTTCTTCCCTTTTCCCCCCTCTTAATCTTTTATTTTTTCACCACTTGTCTGCAGTTTGTCCTACTGTGGTGCCGTTGGGATCCTGGAAGCTATGCCAATGCTATTTCAAATCCAAGCAGGGTAATCCATGATGAACAGGTCTCCATGGAACTTACAAACTTAGAATGGACTACAAAGTAGGAATAGGCTGTCCCCTTCTGAAACTTTAGCCACCGACATCCTTACAGAGAGCAGCAGAATATTGTCAGATAGAGTGCCTGAAGATGAGCCCCCCGTTTTGAGTGGGAGGCACTCAAAATGTGACAAGGGAAGAGCTGCCTTTTACAGTAGAGTGGACTTTAGGAACATGCATGGAGGCACGTTTTAGGAAGATTCATTTACTGATGGACACAACTCAAGAAAAGAACAAACATCTGCATATGTCCATTAGTAATCAGAACATGAAGTATAGCACTAAACTAGGAAAATTGGAGACCAATAGATCACATAAAGATCAATACTCGGAATTAGTGAGCTGATATTGTACATTTTGAGTCAGACAATCACATGGTTTACTCTGCCAGGAATGGCAGATTCAAGAGGAATGGTGTCTCCTTCAACATCGAAATAACATTTCAAGATCATTCTTGAAGTAGACAGCTGTGTGCAATAGGATAATATCTACCCATCATTTATATGGAAGTCTGGTGAATACAGTTATTATTCAAATCAGTGTGCCACCTACAAAAGCTAGTGATTAACAGAATTGAAGCATTCTTCTAACTTCTTTATCTGAAATGGATCAAATTGATTAAATAAACAACTAACATGCCTTGATATTTATGGGTGATCGGAATGCAAAAGTTGGAAACATAGAAGTAATGGTAGTTGGAAAATAGGGCCATGGTGATAGAGACAAAGCTGGAAATCCCATGTCAAATTTTGTGAAAATAATAACTTGTCCGTTGCAAATACTTTTTTCAACAACATAAAGGGTGGCTATTTGCATGCACTTCACTAGGTAGCATACAGAGGAATCAAATGGACTGTGTCTGGAGGAAAAGACTATGGAGAAGCTCAATGTTATCAGCCAAACACGTCTACGGGCTGATTGTAGAAAAGACCATCAGTCATATGTAAGTTCACTTTGAAGAAGAATCCAATGAAAGGAAGTACACAGGAGCCACAATGCAACCTTGAGTCTATCCAACCTGAATGTCAAGAACTTCTCAAGGACAGATGTGATGCATTGAACACTAATGACAGGAGACCTGCGGAGCTATGGGATGACATCAAGAACATCATACAAATCAAAAGGTCATTTAAAATATAGGAGCGAAAAGAGTGATGTGAATCTCAGAAGAAACTCTTAATCTTGCTCTTGACTGTAGAGTAGCTAAAGCAATTGGAAGAAATGATGAAGCAAAACAGATGAATAGAAAATTAAAAGGGCAGCTTGAGAAGGCAGAGTAAAGTATTATAATGAAATCTGCCTAGACTAAAAGCCTAAAAGGAAACATATACTTAACATACCTGAAGCTGAAAGAATTGAAGGAAAAAGTCAGTGTCAAAATACACCATGGTCAAAATATTGACCGATGCAGGAAGCACCAAAAGAAGCTGGAAGGAATACTGTGCAAGAAAGACTTGCTCTGTGTTCACCCATTTCAGGAGGTGGCCTAAGATGTAGAACTAGTGATAGTTAAAGAAGACTTCAAGCCTCACTGAAGGCATTGGTGAAAAGCAAGGCTCCGGGAATTGTTGTAATATCAATTTACATGGTTTTATTTTGTTTTGTTGCTATTGTTTTAAATGAACTTGTTTGTCATTAAAGATTCCAAGTCCATTTCATTTTTACTTTTCCTCTTTTTTGTCTTTAAGCCTTTCAGACCACTGTTTAGGTTTGAGGGCTGAGGAATTTGGAGGGACAATTTACATGTTTTAATTAGCACTGGAAACACCTCTGCTATGAAATTTGGAAGATAGCTAGCCGGTCAATTGATAGGAAGAGATCCGTATATGTGCCCATTCCAAAGAAAAGTTACCAAACAGAATATGGAAATTATTGAGCAATATCATTAATATCACATGCAAATAAAATTTTGCCAAAAAATAATTCAACAGTGATTTCAGCAATATATCATCCAGGAGCGTCTAGAACTCCACATGCTGGATTCAAAAAGGACATGGAAAAGGGGATATCCTTGTTAATATCGGATGGATCTTGACTGAAAGCAGAGAATACCAGAAAGATGTTTACTTGTGTTCTATTGACTATGCAAAGCCTTTCCACTGTGTGGATCATCACAAACTATGTATAGCCTTGAGAAGAATGGGAATTCCAAAACCCTTTATTGTGCTCATTCGGAACTTGCATATGGATCAAGAAGCAGTTGTGTGAACATAATGGAACACTGCATCATTTAAAATCAGCAAATGGTGAGTCAGGGTTGTATCGTCTTACCATACTTATTCAATCTGTACGCTGAGCAAATCATCAGAGAAGCCGGCTTAGCTGAGGAAGAATGCCACACCAGGATTGGAAAAAGGCTTATTAACAACCTGCTATATGCAGATTATTCAACATTGCTGGCAGAAAGTGAGGAGCCCTTGAAGTACTTTCTGATGAAGATTTGAGACGATAGCTGGCAGTATGTATTGCAACTCAGTGTCAAAGAAACAAAATCTTCACATGTATCAAAAGACAACATTATGATAAATGGAGAAAATATTGATATTGTCAAGGATTTCATTTTTCTTGGATTCAGTCATTGCTCATGGAAATGGTAGTCAAGAAATCAAATGATGCATTGCCTTGAGCTAATCGGCCGCACATGGCCTCTTTCAAGTGGCCGCTTCTGCAGTTCACAACACCCGTGGGCCGTGGTAAGGGGCAGGGATGGGAGAGGAAGCCATTTTCCTATTGCGTGTAACTCATTAAATGCCCTGGATAAGTCCATTGTGCCGTGGATGGATACATTCCTAGGCGTAGGATTTTCAAAGGCACAACTGAAAATGGAACTATGGCGCCGTGGGTTACATATTGGACTTCTAATTGCACATTTGAGGGTTTAAATTCACCAGGAAAAAGTGGGAACATCTGCTCCCAGCAAGATTTAAAGTCTTGGAAACTCTCCATGAGCATTTCTACTCTGTCCTTAAGGTCACCAGGAGTAAGATGTGGCTTGATGGCAGTAGGGGATGGTTCTGTGACTTATTGTTGATTCGCTGATCCTTCCCTTGTGCAGTTTCCCCAGCTTTCCTCTGCTCCTCAGTTCAGTTTTTTGAAGTTTAACCCCATTTCCTTTTTGTATTTGTAAGGAGAAGTTTGGAATGATGACCTAATTAAGGCACCATCTACCCAGAATTGTCAGAAATCATATTCCATTTGGTGCCCTGGCTAAGAGGGAGAACACTAGAATGAGCACTAAAAGAAAGTGGATTTCATTCCGAATTTGTTCTGTACTAATGACTCTGAACGTGGAAACTCTCTTGGCCTGAATTCCACATCTTCCCCAATGAAGAGACTGTTGTTGGGATAAGTGAGAAACACAGGGAAGTCCTTCTGGAGAGCACCTTGGAGCTACCAAAGAAAAAGCTCGTCATATGCCAAGGGAGGATGCGCAGTAAGCAAAGCACAGGCTTTTGCAACCTAGCGCCCAGAGTCTACAAACAAGCAAAACCGGTGCTGTCCCAGGGACAAGTACAGTTAGTGTACCTGCGTGACTAGAATGCATTTCTACCTGTACTTCTTGCATCTTCTCATTTAAGAAATAAAAGGTCAAGAGGAAATGGGAAGGTAACCATCCCCAAGTGCCACATTAGGGAGAACTTACCTCCCCTGAGGTTTCTCTATTTTCAGTGATGGGTTAAATTGGTAAAGCTTGTACCTAAGAGTGAGAAGTAGCATTGATCAGACTGACTTCTCTTGCTGAGTGAAAAACAAAAAAAAATCAATCGAAACAGAGTTCTTTATTTATTGGACACTCATCAACTAAAGCCCAGGCATTGCATCTTGAGTTTGGCTTTTTAGCATGTTTTAAAGAACTCTGGATACAAGCAAATCCTGGCTTATTATCCTATGATGTTATTGCATTGCTGGGAACTGCTTAATTGAAGCAAGACTGCTTTGTCAGGTAAAAAACATCAAAAGACACTTAAACCTACTTGCTTTTTTAGGCTCTGTAGATAAAATAGAGCAGCTATGTCCTTCCCCTTTCCCGTTCTTCCCCTATTTATTTCCGTTCTTAGTGTGATCAGCAGCTTTCCTCTCAGGCATGCTAGCACAGAGCTGCTTGGGAGCAGAAGGAAACCAAATCATGGAGATCAGTTTAGCAAAGAGGGCCACGCGTCTACGATCTACGTCTAGCCAAACGTGTGACGTATGGCACAGTATTGTGATCTTTGGTTAGAAAGCTTATCACTTTGACACAGCATCCTTAGCTGTAAAACAAGCTGATCAACAGTACTGAACCTTCTTAGGGCGTCATGATCCTTTCATTGAAAATCTAAGATTTTTCATAGATCCCCTTTCTCCACCCCTACCCCCACTATACCTGATTATGAAGCCCTGGTGATGCTGTTAGCTAAGCACTGACTGCTATCCATAAGATTCAAACTCACCAGCCCAGGCACAGGAGAAAAACAGGGCTCTCTGTGCCTGTAAAGATTGACAGTCTTGGAAGCCCTAGATAGCGTCACCATGAGTCACTAGGAATCAGTTCCATAGCAGTAGGTGAGAGATAGATAGATATTTTATTTCATGTTCAAAATATACATGATAACTGAATTTACAATCATATATGTTAGGATGTAAGGCAGCAGTTATAGATTCTCTTGACCTGTAATAAGGATGTTGCTATTCTTGCCCAGTTTGGTTTTGTTTTCTCGTCTAAAGGATTGAGTCACCCTCAGTTATCATGCACACGTGGCTTTCGTGGGAAACCTTGATGAAAGAGAAAGAAATGAAAAGGAAAAATAAGCAGAGAGCATGAGTTCACAGGGTTTTAGGGAGAGTGCCCGGGAGCCGCCATATCACACTTGTAACATCCCACTGGGCAGAACCTGGCCCTATGTAGCTGCGGGGATCCCGGCAAATGGAGGAAAGCTCATGAAAACTTGGAGAAGGGATGGTGACATTAGGTGACAACTAGCAATTTTTGTTACAAATACCTTTAGCTATATCTTGAGTAAACAAACAAAAATGGACAATATTTACAACCAGATACAAGGCATTTTCCAAGCACAGAAATACATAATCAAACTAATATACTCTATAATTCATATGTACGAGAAATATTTTGAGGTGCCATCAAGCCAGGTCCAACTCATCGGGACCGTATGTATGTACAACCCAACAAAGCACTGCTCAATCGTACGCCATCCTCACAATTGTTCTTAAACTTGAGCCCATTGTTGCAGCCACAGTGTAAATCCCTCTCATTGGGAGGGCCCCCTCTTTTTCACTGTCACTCTACTTTAACAAACGTGATGTCCTTCTCCAAGGACCGGTGTCTCCCAATAAGGTGAGATGACGTCTCGCCCTCTGCCTTGGGGCCCTCTGGCCACACTTCTTCCAAGACAGGCTTGTTTGTCCTTGTGGCCGTCCTTGGTACGTTCGCTATTCTTCTCCAGCACCCAATTTCAGATGCACCGATTCTTCTCCAGTCTTCCTTATTCAATGTCCAACTGTCACGTGCATATGATGCAAGGGAAAAAATACCGTAGCTTGAGTCAGGGACACCTGAGTCCTCACAGTAACATTCTTGCTTTCAGCATTCTCAAGAGTTCTAGTGTGGCAGATTTCTCCCATTCAAAGCTTCTTTTGATCTCTTGATTGCTGCTTCCATGAGCACTGTGTGGATTCAAACAAGACAACATCCTTGACAACTTCAATATTGTCTCTATCATGATGGTACTTATTTGTTCAGTTATGAGGATTTGGGTCTTCTTTACACTGAGTTGAAATCCATAGTGAAGGTCTTTGATCTTGATCAGCAAATGCTTCGAGTCTTCCTTGCTTTCAGTGAGCAAGGTTGTATGATATGCATATTGCAGGTTATTAAGATGCCCCATTATTCTTCATACATCCAGCTTCTCTGATTATTTACTCAGCATACAGATTGAATAAGTATGAGAGGATAGAACCCTGTCACACACCTTTACTGATTGAAACCATGCAGTATTCCTCTGTTCATCTCTCTCTCTCTCCCTCTCTCTCTCTTAACCATTTTATTTGGGGCTCATACAACTGGTATCACAATCCATACATCAATTGAATCAGGCATGTTTGTACATATGTTGTCCTCATTCTTTCCTAGACATTTTCTTTCTATTGAGCCCTTGGTATCAGCTCTTTTCCCCCTCTCTCCCCTCCACCCTCATAACTCCTTGATAGATTATACATTGTTATTATTTTCATCTCTCACACTGACCGCTGTCTCCGTTCCCCCATGTTTTCTGTTGTTCTTCCCCCTGTAGAGGGGTGTATGGTTATGTGTCAATCATTGCAAGTGGCTCCCACTTTCTCCCTTCTTCTCCCCATCTTCCCTGTACCCTTCTAGAATCACTATTCCCACTCCTGTTCCTGGATTCTGTGTGTTGTGAGCTCTCATCCATTTCTATACCTGTGTACATGTTCTGGTTTAGTCTGAATTGGGAAGCAGCACTGGGGTCATGGTAATGGGGGGTGAGGAAGCCTTAAGGAAACAGGAATATAGTGTGTTCCATTGATGGTTTACTGCACCCTAGTGACTCATCCCTTCCCTGCAGCCCCTCTGTGGGGAGATTGTTCCACTGTCTACCAATAGGCTTTGGATCTCTGCTCCAACCCCCTCGTTCTCAACACTATGTTTTTGTTTGTTATGTGTCTGCTGATGCCTATTGCCAGGTCCCTATGGCTCCTCATGATCACACCGGCAATGTGCTTCTTCCATGTGGACTTGTTGCTTCACTGCTGAATTGTGGCTTGTAACTTCAAACCTTTAAGAACCCAGACGTTATATCTTTTAATAGCTGGGCACCATCCGCCATCTTCACCACATTTGCTTATGTACCCATTTTGTCTTCAGCAATTGTGTTTGGAGGGAGAATATCTCAGACTGCCAATTGGTTAGAATAAATTGTTCTTGTATTGAGGGAGGGTATGAGCAGAGGCCCAAAGCCCATCCCCTCCTTCAGTGTATTGCCTTATAAATTTATGTACATGGGCCAATACCTACCTCTATTTTGGTGGATTAAAGTATTTACATATATATACCTCTATGTTTACACCTCTATCCATTGCTTTGCTTCCTAGGTTCTTCCTGTTTCCTTTTACCTTCCTCCTGCCCCACTGTCACTTTCCCCTTATTTCTGCCTCTTGGTACCTCTCTTACCTAGTTTGCCATTGCGCCAACACCACCCCCACCCCCACCTCAGATCCCTGCCTCCTCGTTGGAATTGACTCCAACACCCCAGTTGTTCCCCTGTCTATGGCGCAGCCTGCTCTCTCGATCCATATATGTTGGAGGCCATCTGCACATACACAAGTTCTGCATGAGCACATTGACATGCTCTGGAATCCTCATTCTTCTCAAGGCTGTCCATTATTCATTATGATCCACACAGTAAAATGCGTTGGCATAATCAATAAAGCACAAGAAAAATCTTTCTGGTATTCTCTGATTTTATCCAAGATTCATCTGACATCGGCAATGACATACCTTGTTCTACATCCTCTTCTGAATCTGGCCTCAACCTCTGACAGCTCTCTATCGATGTGCTGCTGCAACCTTTGTTGGATGATCTTCAGCAAAAATGTACTTACAAGTTGTAGCAATAATATTGTATAATGTGAACATTTTATTGGGTAACCTTTCTTTGGAATGTGTACAATTATAAATCTCTTCCAGTCAGTTGGCCAAATAGCTATCTTCCAAAGTTCCTGGCATAGACAAGTAAGGGTTTCCTCAGCTTGTTGAAACATTCGGTATTCCACTAATTTCTGGATCATCATTTTTGATTAATGATGTCAGTGCAACTTGGAGTTCTTTCACATAAGATATGACAAATATGCTCTTCCTTTCTGATTTTATAACTCTAGGTCTTTGAACATTTTGTTATATATTTTTTGTCTTCGCATACTGCCCTTTGACCTTTTCTGCTCAGCTCTGTGACCTCATTCCTTCCATTTGCCTTAGCGACTCTATGATTAAGAGCAAATTTCAGGGTCTCTTGTCACATACCCTCCGTTCTTTTCTTTTTCTAGTCTTTTAAATGACCTTTTGCTTTCTTCATCAATGATACTCTGATGTCCTCCCACAGCTCATCAGATCTTCTACCGTTAGTATTCAATGCATCAAATCTGTCCTTGAGATGTTCTCAAAGTTGAAGTTGACAAAAAATATTGTTCTTTTCTCTTTGTCTGGTTCTTGGCCCTGTGGTACCTCTTGAAATGGCTGAATGTTAGTTATTTGGGGTTGCTTTTTGGTATATGGCCCTTTGCATTCATTCCATCTTCTTTTGATGCTTCCAGCATTGTTTAATATTTTGCCCATAGAATTCTTCAATATTTCAGCTTGAGGCTTGATTTCTTCTTTCAGTTCTTCAGCTTGAGAAGATAAGCTGAGTGTGTTTTGACTTTCTAACTCCAGGCCTTTGCACTTTTCGTTATACTACTTTACGTTGTCTCTTTGAGCTGCCCCATCAATGTTCTATTTGGTTCTATTACTTCATTTCTTCCATTTGTTTTACCTACTCTGCTATCCAAAGGAAGTTTCAGAATCTCCTCTGACATCTACTTTGATCTCTTCCTTCTTTCCTTTTTCTGATGACCTTTTGATTTCTTCATGTATCATATTCTTGATGTCCTCCCACAGCTCCTCAGCTCTTCTGGCATTAGTGTTCGGTGTGTCGTCTGTTTCTGAGATGGTCTCAATTTCAGGTGGGATAGTCTCAAGTTTCTGTTTCCACTCTCATGGATTTGTTTTCATTTTTCTCAACTGCAACCTGAATTTACTGATGAGCAATTGATGGTCTATTCCACAGTCCACCCTCAGCCTTGTTTTGGCTGCTAATTTTGAGCTTTTTCATGTTCTTTTCTCACAGATGTAATCCTTTTGAGTCAGGCGTATTCCATTCAACAAGGTCCATATGCACAATTGCTATTTATATTGCTGAAAAAGATATTTGCCATGAAGAAGTCATTGGTCTTGCAAGATTCTTTCACACAATCTTCAGCTTTCACTCTCTCACCAATAGCAGGGAATTTTCCTACTGATTTCTCTTCCTCTTTGATTCCAACTTTGGCATTCCAATTGTCAATAATTATCAGTGTCTTGATTGCATATTTGATTAATTTCAGGCTGAAGAAGTTGATAGAATTCTTCAATTTCTTTATCACTTGCTTTTGTAGTTGGTGTGTAAATTTGAATAATACTTGTGTTAAATTTCCTTCATTGTAGTGCATAGAAATATCATCACAGCATCATTGTACTTTAGGATAGATCTTGAAATGTTCTTTATGCTGATGAATGGAACACCATTCCTCTTGAGTTTGTCATTCCTGGCAGAAGATCATATATAATTGTATAATTCAAAATTTCTAACACCAGTCTAGATTCAGCTCAATAATTACTTGGGTATTAACACACTTTTTATGACTTCCAGTTGTTTTATAGTCATACCGTATGCATTCTGATTTTCAGTGAATATTTGCAGCTGTACCATCTCACTTTCAGTTGTGCTTCATTAGCAAGTGAAGGTCATAGAAGCATTACTCCATCCACACTACCAGGGTCCACTCTACTTTGAGCTGACGTTTTCGTTTGTTTGAGAAGTTGATGGATGTGCAGAAGGAGGCACGTCATCCATTGAGTTTACCTTTTCTAATTGTATGTTGAGCGCCTTCTGCCCTGAGAGGCTCAGCTTCCGACAGTCTTTCCCTGCTAACCTGTCCGAAGCAGATACTCTGTGCCTTCTTTGTTCTTAGTCTGGAAGGTTCTCCTGAAATCTGTTCATCTCAGATAACCCTGTTCATATCTACAATACTGATATTGCTTCTAAAATTATAGCAACAGGAAAGCCATCACAATGACAAACTGGTAGAGAATGGGTGGAATAATTGCAAACACACGCTGAGGCACATTTTGTTTGGAACAAACCCATGCATGAATGAAATGGAATTGTAGTAGCAATACAGTTTTACTTTAGAGTACAAAGGGGTACCCCCAAAAACCTGGAATTGAGCTGGGCAGAGAGAAGCTTTTATAGTACACGTTTCCTGCGAGGGGAGCATCCAGCAACTTGCTCTGAGTTAGTGTACCCAGTGGTGTTGTCTGGGAAGGTTCTTTCTGGTCACAGTGAATTTTTCTTAAACGCAGTTTCACTCGACCCTAGTTTTTTGTCATAGCCAATTTAAGAGAACGGCATGAGGCTGTGAAATTTTGTTTCTTGCTCAGGAAAATGGCCACCGAAACTTTTGCAATGCTGAACACAGCTCACAAGGACAGCACTATGGGAAAAACTCAAGTGTACAAATGGTGTTCTCATTTCAAAACCCGTGAAATGTCAATTGATGACATGCCTCAATCTGGATACTTCCCAAACAAACAAAAATGCCAACTGGCAGTGCATGTGGAGTTCGTTTCACCAGGTCAGACAGTTAATCAAGCTTTCTAGTTAGAGGTTCTGAAAACATGGTGTAATGGCGTACGACAAAAAAAAGGTCTGACTTGTGGCACACGAGTTTGGCCGCCACAACAAAGCACCTGCTCACACAGCCGTCTCAGTGTGCCAGTTTGTGGCAAAAAACCCAGCCTGGCTCTTTTGGTCCAACACCTCATTCACCTGACCTCAAGGTGTGACTTCTTTATGTTTCCACGAAAGCAGAGGGACATGAAAGGACAGTGACTGGATGACATAGCAGCGGTGAAGGGAAAAAAATGAGGAAGGCTGTCAGCCATCCAAACAGATGAGTTTAAAAAATGCTTCCAAGAGTGGAATTGCAGATTTGGCAAATGTATTCAGTGTAATAGAGAGTACTTTGAAGGTGATAAGTTTGTTTGTAAAAGAAAAAAATAGGTACATAACTTTGAGGAGGGGGTTGGGATTCCTTTTTTTTTTTCAGGGGGAATGCCTGCCAGTGATGGTCCAGTGGCAGAATTTTAGCCGCCTTTGGGGGACACTTGATGAGAATGATGGTCTAATTTATCTCATGTGGGGCCTATCTTTCAGTGGACAATTGCCTGTTGCTCTGATGCTGAACAGATATCGGGAATTTCCATGCTTAGATTAGGAAGCATGACCTATTGATATATTTGTGAAAATTAGTTAAGGAAAACTTTCTAGATCACAAATGCCATTGTTTTTTGTTTGTTTTTATAAGAAAGGTTTATATACAAGAGCAATTGAATATTGAGAATATTCTGATACAGCAATATCAAAAAGGAAGTAGCAGCTAAATCCTCGTTATCTATTGTAATATATCAATATTTACTCTATTAAATTTAAAAATATGGAAATAATAGCTAAGCATTAATCAAAATTTCACAAAAGTAATTTCAATTTTGACAAATACTATAATATAAAAACACAGAATGCTACAAAGATGTCTAACAGATAAACTATCTCCTATCGAGTCTAAGGGAAGGTGTCCTATAAGAAGGGAAGCAACAGATAAGAAACATTCTAGCATGGATAAAGGAGCCTTGGTGACATATTGGTGAAAGTGCTTGGCTGCTAACAGAAAGGTTGGTAGTTCAAACACACCAGCCTCTCCATTGAAAAAGATGTGGTCATCTGATTCTGAGCGACGGTAGCTTAGAAATCCTGCCGGGTAGTTCTAGTCCGTCTTAAAGTGTCACTATGCATCAGAATCCACAAAACGGCAACAAATCCAGTTTTATATAATTCAAAGAAAAGATGATAATCGTTTTTGCCTTGACCATTTGAAGTAAGAAAAAATTATACAGGAGTGTAATTGAGAGTTATGTAGAATCAAAACTCTTTAGGGTTTTCTCTCTCAGCTTTTAATGTTGTAAAAACCATTCCCTGGGTGAGAATTGGAACTTTGCTCTTTCCTCCTGAAGGGTAGGTACCACAATGTATCAACATTCTATACATAAAAGCTGAAAGACTGGACACCTCAGCCTGTGTATATAAAAATACTGATATAATCAAATTTATAAAAGCTAAAAATCTTTGTTGTTAGGTATCTGACATTTTTGGTGAAATTTAAACATTGGGGAAGTAATGTAGTTAAGTAGAGAAATGAGTTTCCCCTCTATTTAGAGAAATAAATTGGTCGTCTTATGGTAGATAAAACACAATTATTTGGAAATGAGGAATTGTGTGCAGAAGGCATGCTCTGCCATAGCAACCTTAACATCGAGTTACAGTGTCTCTCAGTTTTACAAAGGCTGATTTATCAAGGGAGGGATGCACTGAATATGTCACATTTTACTATCTGCTTATTTAGTTAGATAACCAAGATCCTGACTCTCAAAATGGAATTACTCTGGGATTTTTTCTTATTTTCATGCTTATAAGGAAAATACATGAATACTTTATATTAATTTTAAATTTTAAATAAAATGAAACAGACTCTGTCTAACTGTTATACAGAGAGTTTAACAAAAGCTGTATCTCAGTTTCTTTTCATAACTTTACAGTTGTTTGATTGGTGGAGACCCAAATATGTCTTCTGAGATCGACTAATATTTCATTTTCTTAAACAGAACCCTTAAAATGATAGAGTTCAAACATAATATAAATTGGAAAAGAAGATTTGCATTAAAATGTGACCAGTGTATGAAATTTATTTTTATCTATCCCCTTACATTCTCCACAGGCTTAGGTACCTACCATAGTTTATAGTTTAACAAAAATATATATATACTTTTAGAAATACCACTTTTCCTCTGTTGTAAATAATGAGATCTTTTTCTTCTTCCAAGAGACAAAGTATGGCACAATAGGGACTTCCTTTCTGAATAAAAGCATTGGATCTTTTACTTTTCTCGACATGTATGTTTATAAAGAACTAGAGATTTGAACAGACTTAGCTACAGGAGATACTTATCAGGGTCGGAATGAATTGTGTTTCTTCCCTGGGTAAATGTTCTAGTTTAGGGCAAGTTGGCCTTGAAATGTGTGTAAGATTAAGCCTGTTCTTTTAGGCTGCAGCAGCATATTCCAGCTGAGTTCAAATATGGGTAAGCTTTTCCCAAAACAAGACCATTCTACCCTTTACTTAAAGGGCATCTTTTGCCTTAATATGTGAATTTAGTGGGAAAGGCTTCTATAGAAGATCTTCCTAAAAAAAACAACATTTGGCTGTCTATATGGCAGTCAAATGAAGCATTATACCCTCAGTTTTTAACTTTCCAAGATGAACCTTGGAGATGAATGCCATAACCAGGAACAGTATGATTTCCATGACTTGGAAATGGAACCCTGTTCATGCTGTGGAGCAATCATTGGAATGCTAACTACAAGTTTGCTGGTTCAAACTCCCTGCTGCTCTGTGTGAGAAAGATGAAGTCCTGTGCGCCCTTCAATTGGAACTGTAAGGAGCGATTCGAATCTGCTCTCTTGGGTCACAGTAAGTCCGAATCTACCTGACGACAGTGGTCTCGCCTTCATCTAACCTGATGCGAAATATTTGTAAATATTTGAAATAGTATGTGTCTTTTTAAACATAAAAGGACACATAATATTTTAAAATATATTTTAACATTTAGGGGCTTACTAAAGGTGGCTTGTAATTGTTATATACCTTAAATATTCTAGTTCTCCACTCCCACCTCCCAAAAGGCTGATGTTAAATTGACGTTGGTTTTGTAGGCTGCATCGTCTTTGCCATAGGAAATTTGATAAGCACCGCTATCATCAAGGACTGATTTAAAGAAGGACAATTACCAAAACCTTTGACAATTTACATATGATGTCCTTCTTTCGTTTGTCCACTTATTTAGTTTTACACCTCTCCTTCTCTCACCCATTGGTATTTATTTATCAGACACCGTGTGTCACGCAGTATTCAAAATGCCAGAAATTCAAGAGCATGTGTCCTCCAAAATGTCACAAGCCAGCAGACAGGCTACTGATGCTGCATTAGGATGTTGCTGTTGCGTAGAGTTACAGATTAGTGTGAAGGCACACCAGAGGAGGAACCTGGATTTGCTTCTCAAATAAGTTCAAAGCTTCACAGAGGGGATACAGTTTGAATTTTCAGACGGATGGTGCTATTTATGGTAAAGGATTAGCCTGATCAAAGTACCCAGCCCAAAGGTACTTGAAAATTGTTTCCAATGGCGGAACCAACCAGACAGCTTTGGTTGAGCAAGCACAGAGCTGAAGCTGTGGCACTGGGGCCCATTGGGCAGGTTAGCAAATTCAGCCTCACGTAGGCTAACCTTACACTAACATGTTAACTCCTTTGAGGGGCATGTAACATAAACTCTTACTCATTGATTTCCTACTTGTTCATCCTTGTAAGTGATAATGCCCAGTTATTCTATATATGCAACATATAGCATACATAATTACTGATTTCTATGTTTCATAAAGATACTGAACATTTAGTAGCAAAATAGCCTGTGTGTGTTTCTAATAGGTTTGTTTTCCCCGTTTCTATGAACATCCTTCTGTAGCATATTACCATTTATTTGAATTTATAACTGACATTGACAAACAACAAAAATACATTGATGTTTGTATTTCGTCACATTTTAAAATAGAAATGTGCTGTGCAATCTAAATTGGAAAAAAAACTTGGAAACATTGCTTCTGTGGAACATTAATTGAAAGTCGAGTGTCATCTCAATGAATCATTGGTATCATTTCTGCTGGTACATTATCTGGAAAGAGTAACTGGAGGAAAGGCACGGTGATATACAATTTCATACACTAACAAAGACAGGCTAGCTTCCATCAAAGCAAGGAAGTAATCTGAACCACTGCATCTAGAAACCAACTAAAAAACTATCCCTAAGGAATTTTAGCTCTGTAAAGAAACTCCCAATTTAAAAAACATGTTTCTAAACATATGATCATATTTCATGCAAATCCAAATGCAAGCTCCCTCTCTATAAATAGCCACAATTTTTCCCCCTTTTTCAAATGGCTACACTGGAGTGTCTAGGAGATTCGCTACATTTTGCCTGTGGCTACTTATCTGCTCTGACATTTCAGAGTTGTCTATTATGTAAAACAAAGCAATTTCACTGGATTCTCCCTTGGAGGACAGCTCTGATAGATGAAGCAAGTGCTGATCTATTGCCGTTTCCCTGATCATCCGGATATGGCTGTAGCCATGAGAACAGGGGTGGCCTGAATAGGTGAGTGACCAAAGCAGGGTGTTGGTGTCAGTGCTGGGGTGACTGCTGTCTCAGATCAGCATCCAGCTGACAACCCACAGCCTGAGAACCAGTCAGATGTGACAAATCTCCCATTGCAATTTGATGGGATGCCCTGCTTGGCTTCTTATAGCCAGACGAAGATGGGCAGATTTCAGATTATGGCTATGTAACTCCATTCAGAGATAAAACAGGATTTTCAATGCTAATTTGTATTATTTTCCAAAGGAAATGAGACAAAAAGGGAAAGCCTTTGTTAAATGGGATTCAGCAATAACCCTGGGTTAGGGGTCTTCCCTTCTTTTTCTTCTGCTCTTAAATATCAGTGGCAGCTACGGTGTTTGGTTTTAGGTTTTAAAGAGGTATGGTGGTTTCTGTGAGACTCACCATCAGCAAAGCAGTCTCTGGCAAGCTGCGGGTCCGTGTGCTGTAATCTGTACAATAGTGTAACAGCTGGTGCGGGCTGCGGTCGGTGTGTTAGTGTGGTATGCTGAGACTTGGGATCCACCCAGACGATGAGCTGGGTCAGCTTAGGACAGACCTAAGCACCCCTCAGACAGCTGGCCCAGGAACTGTACACTAGCCAATCTTGGGAGACAGACTCCTAGAATAACATGCAGCGTCTCCGGCAGACGGTAAAGTAACGGAAGCCAGGTTGCTGGTGCTGTCTTGGGGATTTTACCTAATGATCTTCAGGAAAGCAGGTGCATTGGCAGGGATTTTAAGCTTCTGAAAATCCAACGCGTGTTAGAGAGTAAACCTTTGCTGCTGTTGGAGTTTCATAGGAGTGGGGTGCATTAGTGCTGGATCATTACAAAGCATTTTGCTGACAACTGCAGAATTAATGGCACTTTCATGGCTTGCAGTTAATGACTGTCCAAAAACAAGAGTTTTTTAAAAAATT
>NW_022103909.1:13332044-13335389 GCF_000313985.2 Echinops telfairi | reverse complement strand
GCTGTCGAAGGGATCAGGTATCAAGCATCAAAGAACAAAAAATATTATTGTAAAGGTGGGTGAGTGCAGAATGGAGACTCAAAACAAGAGTTTTTTATCTGTTCAAATTCTAATTTTAAATCAAACTAGCCAGCTGTCAGACCCCTCCAGCATATGCTGACTGCTTGCTGGTATTGAGTGCTTCTCTTGGTCCATCATGTCATTAAATCTCTGATGGAACCTCACTTCTTGTGCACATGCTTGACGTAAGCTTCGTTGTGACAAAAGCAAGGCAAATTGTCACTTTGGACAGGTGGTTCCCATGTCCCTTGGGAACTTAGTTTTAAACATTAACATGCTTGAAATTGTTGCTATTTGCAGATTTTTTTTAAGTCATTTGTTTTTTAATTTCAGCTAAAGAAAACTGCTTTAACATCCTTGCTGGATGCAGTGATTCCTTTGTGAGCTCATTCGCCTCTTTCCACTTCCCATGCTTCTAAAGCATCCACATCTTTACCATTGTCTTCTGTCCAGAAAATAGCTTCCATTAATACCGATTGCCTTCCCTTGTGCCTTCCGTCCTGTTCACTCCGGCCTTCTTTAGAGTGGTCTAGAAGTCATTCCAACTCTCCAGCTGCTTCAGTGTCTTCTTCCTGGGCTTCTTCTGTACTTTTAAGCAACCAAAGAAATAAACACTCTCTTGATCCTACAGTGTCTCCTACAGTACAATCTTAGCTCCGTCTTCTTCCCATTACTATTTAACAACCAGCCTTCATCTGTGGTTTCAGTCATTCCAAAATGTCATCATTTTATCCAGTCTGCATCCAACTTCATCCTGCTCACTCTCCCTGTCTCTAAACAGCATCCTCAGAACGGACAGATGCATCCCCCTATAAAACCCATGGCTCCCACCCTCTTCCTTGCTGGGGATCTGCAGCTAGTGGTGACTCTACTGGCAAGCCCCCAGTGGTAAAACTGTTTTGTGGACTCCTGCTTTCTTCATTCTTTTTGCCTTTCTGCTCTGCGCCTCCCTCTTTTGTTCTTTACCTAGAAGTTTCCGAGAATTCTATTTTTTTTTTTCCTTCCCCCCTCCTTCCATTGGTTCTTGATTATCTGACTCACTCCCTCAGCTTCAGATAAAGGTGGTGACTTTCACATTGGTGCTCTCATCTTTAAGCTCTCTGATAAAAGTGTCAGCTCCATGGAGACCATTTCCCTTTTCAGTTTAAAGTAACTCAGCCTCATTCACACCCAACCGGTCTGCTTATATGCTCTATGCACACGCGTTTCGACATTTTCACTTTGTCCCAGAACTACAAACCAGCCGTTGTATTGATTCCAACTAATACAGAACCCCTGTATTTCAGAGTAAAACTGTGCTTCATAGATTTTCTTTCTTTTCTTTATCATTTTATTGGGGGCTCATACAGCTCTTATCACAATTCCTACAAATTCTTCTAGAACTTGTGTTCTCAAATGTATTTGGCCTACTGTTCTCTTTTCAGGGGGAAAAAAAGATATATAAATATAATATATAACTACATATAAATTATATATAATATGTGGAAATATATAATTATATATAACTCAGGGCCCCCAGCGATTAATAAGTTTTGTACTATAGCCCTTAATTCAGGATAAAGTACGGGTGTCTGCTTTTGCAGCTGCTCTGGATTGTCCCAGTGCCCCACGGGGGACTTGTTACAGACCTAGAAACACTGTTCTAGATGTAGATTGCCAGGTCTTCCTGTGCGGCACCTGTGGGTGGATTTGAGCTAACAACCTTTTGATTAGCAGCCCAGTACATAACCATTTGCTACATACAGGGACTGCAATACCCGCTGATTGCTTCCGATCCCTTCTCAATTACTTAGAAAGACCATTGAATTCCTGTCTTATTTATCTGCTTTTTCAATGTATCTTCTTCTTTCCACTTCCCTTCTTAAGGATCTTCCCTCTCATAAACACTATTGTAAAAGCACATGGATATGTACATACACGTGTAATTATTAATTTAGATATTTCTCCTGTTAGGAGAAATAATGGGAAGACATTTGGGGCTGCACTAGGACTTTTTTTGACATAAATAAATAGTTAGGTAATCTTTTCAATAACACCATAAGACAAAAGCTGTTACCTCTATTACACTAATGGTGAAACTGAGATGCAGAAAGTTCAGCATGTTAGGCTTCTGCTTCTCCCAATTTAATATTTTTGCAGAAATTAAAAAAATGACTTAAGGGTCTACCCTCCCTTATATAGAAACCTTCACTAGGTCTTTATGCTCCACTGCAGGAAGAAAAATACAGACTCTTAAGGGTCTTAACTTACTGTCAAGTTCTCTGCTCCTGTGGGGGAACCATACTTCACCCAGACTAAGCTACCCACCACATGCTTTCTTAATTCCTCATTTTCTACACCATTCACACACTAACATTTCTTTTCTCTTTAACTTCTCCACCTCTGCCTGCCTTACCTTCAGATAGCTTTATGAGAAATAGTAAAAAATTATCAATAAAAAAGTGGTGGACACATCACATACTGTAAGAAGATATGAAGTATATATCACATATTATATATTTATAAGTAAATGACATATAAAATAGGTCTGTCAACCAGCTAATATCTCACCATGATCAGTTTATTGTATTTCTGCTGAAGATTCTGTTTTAGTGATTTATTTATTTAATTATTTAAGATGAGCAGAGTACCCGTGTGTACCAAGAAATACTTGTTGAACGAATAAATGAATTTAACTGATTGTTTTTAATTAGAGTCTCCTGGCTCATTCTCTTGGTGTTTCTTGAGCCTGACAGAGTTATCAATATTGTTTTCATTTGTTATGTTACTCGCCCAGATTTGTTCAGCGTTTTGTATGCGATGTCTCTAACGTAGTTACATGACGTATCACCACGGCGAAACAAAAGTCAACACAGACATCACTCACTTTCTCGTTCCCGGAAGACATCGGTGTACATTGGTCAGTAAGAGAAAGAAAAGCCACTGCCCTCAGGGTAGTTCAGACTCTTAGCACGCGCAGCGAAGGGACAGCCAGTGCTGTGGAGGGTTTCTGAGCTGAAGCCTCTTCCTGAGAGCAGTACCCTTGTCTTTCGCACCCTGAAGTGCTGTTCTCGAGCCACCAAGCTTACAGTTAAATGGGCCAACATGTAATTCACTAGGCTCCCAGGGCTTCTAGTAGTTTTCTTTACATCATACAACACTTTAAACACATTCTCAGTCAAATGGAACGTCTCAGATTGTGTGGTACCCAATGAACTTTTTAAAAAAAATCATTTTATTAGGGGCTCATGCAACTCTTATCACAATCCATTGATGCTCTACATCAATTGTGTAGAGCATATGTGT
>NW_022103909.1:13328851-13330379 GCF_000313985.2 Echinops telfairi | reverse complement strand
GGAGATAATAACATGCACAAAAACAAGACAGAGCAATGAACTTTTATTGGAGAGTATCTGTATAATAAATATCCAGTGATAATCTCTGTTAGAATTCATTGCAGGGGTTATCATTTCAAAAATCTATGCTTGCATGTACTCTTTTTTCATATGTAACTGAATAATGAAATTTTATTTTGTCAGTATCACATTTATTCCTGACATATACAATGTGACTAGCCAAGTTCTCTATTTTTAACTATCTTTCTTACTGTTATAGATTGCATGCTGTTTCTGGATTTTCTCTTACTCCCTGATTTTTCTTTGTTCAGTGATTCCCTTTTGTTGGTTAGATCTAAACAATATAAGCTCAAATCTGATTTTCTTTGGTCTTCAGCAGTAACTTAAATTAGGTCATGTTTTCTTCCCCCTCACATCCCTCCCCTCCATGCGTCCCCACCGCAGTCCCTGGCCCCCTTGTAGTCTTCAAGTCTTCTGGATTGCTCTATGAACTGTTTCTTCTTTGTTTTTCCATATAACAATTTGATTTTAAATAGTCATCTTTGTAAGCTTGACAGTTTGCGAAGCATAATATTCTTTAGTTCTGTCCATGTCTTGCAGAGTTTAAGAAAGTTACCATCATCTTTTTATAGATGCATAAGATCTGATACATTTTAAAGTTTCATTCTACTAGGACAATTTCCCAAAAATCTTCTTCCATCTAAGTTAACATACCTCTTCTTGAATTCTTTACATGTAATGTGATGCCATGAAAATTCCCCCCCCCCAACTTTTAATATCAGTTCCATGTTCCTAATCACTCCTCAAATCAGACATTTTCACTTTGCCTTGCATTTGACTCATGGGTCCTGGTATTAAAAAGTTGATAATATGCTTACATCCATAAATGACTTGAAATTTTGAGTAAGTTAGTAACAGTAGATCTTCAAATCATTTGGACAATAGAAAGATACTTGGGGCTGCACCAGGAATTTTTTACATGAATATTTAGGTAATTTTTACAATAGCACCGTGAGGCAAAAGATCTATCACACCAATGGTGAAACTGAGGTGCAGTTAAGCATGATTTGGTAGATCAAAGTGCAATACTGAGATTTAAATCCATGACATTATCACTCTGAAACTCACACTGTTCCTACTTCTGTGTTTATAACTCCTCCTGCTATGGAAATGTTTTAGTCTCTAAATCACACTAAGAGCTATACCGACAGCCTCCTTCAATATCTAATACTGCTAAAACACATAGCATAAGTAGATGGCTTTAACAGACAGACATTTATTCTCTCACATTTAGGAGGCTAACCCCCTAATACAAAGTCCCAGGAAACTTTCTCTTTGTGTTGCTGTGGGGGAAGTTCTTTGTCTCCTTTTTTTAATTTTTTTAATCAATTTATTGGGGCTCATAAAATTCATCACAATACATAGATCAATTGTGTAGAGCACATCTATACATTTGTTGCCCTCATCATTCCCAAAATTCGCTTGCCTCTTGGGTTCTCGGAATCAGCTCATTTTCCATTTTTCCCCC
>NW_022103909.1:13325996-13327664 GCF_000313985.2 Echinops telfairi | reverse complement strand
TTTGCCTCCTACTTCTTTCCTCTATTTCTTTACGCTTTGTCTCCTTTTAATGCAGTGGTTCTCAACCTGTGGGTTGCGACCCTTTTGGGAGTCAAACGACCCTTTCACAGGGATCACCCAATTCATAACAGTAGCAAAATTATAGCTATGAAGCAGGAACAAAAATAAATTTATGGTTGGAGGGTCACCACAACATGAGAAACTGTATTAAAGGGTCGAGGCATTAGGAAGGTTGAGAACCACTGTTTTAATGGCCAAGAGACCATTGCCCTTTGGAAAACTCCATTTCTCTTTGGATCTGTTTTCTCCTGGATATAGTCAAAAGGACCTCAGGTCCAAAGGACCTCTCCACTTCTGACTCTTCTTTCATGGTGATACTAGGTCCCTCTTATCACTAGTAGGTCCTCTTATCTCCATTCCATTGTGTATTCCCTTTTATATCCCAAAAGAAATTTACTTAATCCAGTAGGTTGTTTCCTGCCTCATTAGCCTAACTGTCTTTAATCTTGCTTCATTAACCATTGAGGATAAGATTTACAACACATAGGATAATTACATCAAATCACAAAATGGAGGATGAGTACACAAAACTAAGAATCACTGCCTAGTCAATTTGACACATATTTGGGGGGAGGGCACAATTCAATCCATGGCATGTTCCTACTTACCTTAATGTAAAAATAGTTCTTTATTACTTGATTTTGAGTTAACTTAACCTGTTAGTATTATATTGTTTGTTACTAAGGTAGTGTCTTAATCCAGTTAAAATTCAAAGCCCTTTTGGCAGTCAATATTTTTAAAGTAGTCTTTCAGAGGTAAAACTAAATGAATATGAGAACACCATGCATGCACTTACTCTACTTATATTTTAACCTGCAGTTTGTTGGTTTTCTCAATTTATTCTCAGGCTTTCCAAGAGAATATTGTGTTTATGTAGAATTTATTCTACCTTCTTTCCAAACAGATATTGCTTATCTTTATGGTCAGATGATTTGATGAAATGGGACAGTTTTGCATGGATATTTCTGAATATTCATTAAAGTATACACATATTGCTATATATCTTTATACACAATTATTCAGGAATTCCATAGAAGGGAATTGTGTGTGTGCATTTGCAAGTCCACACACACACATGTAAATAAGCCTTGATGGTGCAGTGGTAACATACTTTGTTTCTAACCAAGGGGCTAATGAGTCAAAGGTACCAGTGGTTCCATGGAGAAAAGACTCAACACTCTTGGAAGCCCTGAACAGGAGTTCTCCTTTGTCAAATGGGGTTTCTACAAGTCAAAAATTACTTTACAGCATGTAACAACAACATATACAAAGGCAAGTCTCACAGTGTGTTGACCAAGGCCCCACTTCGTATATGTACAGGTTATTTCAAGCATAACAGGGTGAAACATGTTTCTGTGGTGTTGGGTGCCATAAAAATGATACTTTTTGTGCCATGGAGGAAAAATGAGGGAAAAATCAGGGGTGATAGCAAAATTTTAACAGACCTGAGGTGGTTATCTTCCCAAACCATTAGAGCTTTGCAACAAGTGTGTGAAAATGATGCCCTGATAAAGCAGCAGTTTTTAGATGAATCAAGTGTTCTCAGCAAGGTCAGGAAGAGCTCAAAAAAGATCCAAGAGTGAGAATCAACCTCAGTGAATGAAGAAA
>NW_022103909.1:13323428-13325599 GCF_000313985.2 Echinops telfairi | reverse complement strand
GTCAAAAGCCATGGGATGACCACAGAGGTGTATTTGAAGAAGTCTGGAAAAATGAGCAAGAAAAAGTCTAAGGAAGTTATGCAAAGGAAATTTTATTCACCTCAATACTGCGCCTGCTCTTTATCTGAGGGTAGGAACAGAATTTCTTTGGAAAACCTTACCTCATCCATTGCACAACCCTGACCTTGCCCCTTCAGACTCCTCATTGTTCCCCAAATTCAAAGACCATTTCAAAGGGACACAAGTTGAGTCCCTAGAGGGTGCTAAAACTATTCTTCAGATATAGTTCAAATCAAAGGGTCAGAACTCTTCAGGGAAGAGTTAGAGACATAAAAAAACCATCTTTAAAAAATGTATATATCTAGGTGAAGGATATGTCCAAAAATATTTTGATATTTTTATTTACTAAAGATTTCTATAATTTTATAGCCATATTTGTAAGCTTACATTCCTATAACAGGGTTTCAGAATATTTGTCCATTGACTTTCAATTCCATTTTCCCACACATTTTTTCATGCCCTGTCCTGTGTATGTGTGTAATACTTGAGCTTTTTCATGTTAACTTTAGTTTGTTTAACCCATGCATTCAGAAATGTCATCCTTGTGTGACTATGCTAGATTGTGCTAGAATGCCTAAAAAATATGAAACCATTAATAATTGGTCGAAGTGAACTCCCGTTCCTCTTTCATATAAAGGTACGTGCAGGCGAAAAGCTCACCTGAGAGCCTTTCTTCCAAAGCATGACCCAGGGATCTAGGCCGTGTGTACTGTGTGGCTCCTCCCGATGCCTTTTGCTTCGAGGCACAGAACGTAAAGAGAGATTGAGCGCAGTAGTTTTAGAAACCAGACTTGGTCATGATCTTGATCGGCCCTCCTACCCATATTTCATTGGCCAGACCAGTACTAATCCCACACGTCTATCTTCATGTAAAAGGGCTGGAAATTAATCTCCGGCACTGAAAAATGAAAATAGTTTGATCAGAATATAAGGAAGACTCTGCCACAACTAGCAAGATAATGCAGACAAATCCTGCATTCACAATGTTGTTGTTAGGTGCCATCCAGTTGGCTCTGACCCCTAGCGACCCTGCAGTAGAACAAACCATTGTCTGGGCCTGTGCCATCCGCAGAGTTGTGCCTGCGCCTCAGCCCATGGATGCAGCCACTGTGTCCATCCATCTCATTGAGGGCCTTCCTCTTTGCCCTCTTTTCCTGCCCTTCCACTTTCCAAACATTATGTCCTCCACGGACTGGTCTCTCCTGTCAATATGTCCAAAGTCTGTAAGGCAAAGTCTTGCCATCCGTGCCTCTGAGGAGCACTCTAGCCCTCTAGCAGTCCGTAGTACTTTCAGTGTTCTTCTCCAGCACAATTCAAATGCATTGATTCTTCTATGGGCTCCTTACTCGGTGTCCAACTTTCACAAGCGTATGATACAGTGGCAAATACCATGGGTTGGGTCAGGCGCACCCTAGTTCTGAAAGTTCCTTGTTCTTCAATACTCTAAAGAGGTTTTGTGTAGCAGATTTACCTAATGCAGCGCGTCTTTTGAGATCTTTTGACTGCTGATTCCGTGATTGTTGATTATAGATCCAAACAAGACAAAAGCTTTGGCAGCTTCGATCTTTTCTCCATTTATCATGATGTTAGCTATTTGTCCAGGTGCCTGGTCTTCTTTACATTGAGTTGTAGCCCATACTGAAGGCCACAATCCTTGACCTGCATTAGCAAGTGCTTCAATTCTTCCTCACTTTCAGCAAGCAGAGTTGTGTCATCTGCGTATTGCAGGTTGTTAATACATTGCCCTACCCTGACGCCACATTCTTCTTCATACAATCCAGCTTCTCTGATGATTTGCTCTGCATACAGATTGAATAATTAGAGGATACAAGCCTGACACATACTTCTCCTGATTTTAAACTACACGGTATTCCTTTGTCTAATCGTACAACCGACTCTTGATCCGTGTACGTGTTCCGAATAAGCACAATAAAGTGTTCCAGAATTCTACTTCATCTCAAGGTTGTCCAGGGTTTATAATGGTTCACATAGTTGAATGCCTTTGCATAGTCAATGAAATACAGGTAAACATCTTCCTAGGATTCCCTGCTTTCAGCCAAGATCCATCTGACATCAACAATGATATCCCTTTCTCCACATTTTCGTCTCAA
>NW_022103909.1:13300707-13322629 GCF_000313985.2 Echinops telfairi | reverse complement strand
TGTGCTCAATACTAACTTTGGACTTTTGATAAGGTTTCTTTAACTCACTAAAGCAGATTCTATAGTAGTGAGAGAATCAAGTAAAAATACAAGGCCCTCCACTCTTCTACTATTCTACCTTTACTTTCCAGTATCTCTAGACACCAAGTTCAACCTGTCTTACCATTTAAAAGTCTGTTTCTCAGGAGCAGTAATAACTGGCAATGATAAATAACTTATCGTATTTGAGGTCAGAAATTGAATAGTACTGTTGGCATGGAAATGGAAGATTTGCCTAGGAAACTGTGGTTTCTGTTTGGAACTGTAAAAATTTCCTTACTTTTAATACATCTGTGTGCTAGCCTATTTTAGTCTGTTTAGTCTAAAACAGAGCCAGTAGGCTATTCACTTAATGCCTGTGGAAAAGGACTATGCATTTGCAAGATGTGCTCACAATAGATGATCACTTAGTTCTTTTGTCTGTCACAAACACCCGGGATTGGGGGCATGCACTATGCAACTAGCGGGTGATGGATGCTTCATACTTAGCCCTGTGCCTTATCCCAGAACCCCCTAAACCCAGCCTTTCTGTAGGGATAGGAAGACTTTGCTCACCTGTGCAGCTTAATTTAGAAAGCACATACCTAGTGACCTACGCAAGGAAGCCAGGGCTCTGATTCAAAGCCACCTCTATCCCCAACTCTTCATTCACAGCACATGGGGCTGGCTAACTGCAGTATGTGACATGGGTGTGGATGCCTTACCTCCTGCGGGAATATATATATCTTATTGAAAAAGACTCAGACTCAAACATACCCAGATTTAAATTTCAGCCTCACCACTCACTTTGATCAAATTACATAGTGTTTCTGAGCCTGAGTTTTCTTATCTGTAAAAATAACCACATATATATCTCACTGAACTTTTTGTTGCACCTGAAGCACGTTAGCTATAGTCGGTGCTTCACAAATGTGTCTTCTCAAATCAGTAACCAAGACCTATTGATCTTCCTTCTTACTTGGGTAATCATATTAGAAGTTATAGGAATGGGAGACGTTCAAGGGGTGGTCTGATTTTAAAAGTTTCTTCTAGATTTAGAGGAGAAGGGCGCACAATCTGAATCGTAAGTTGGATGTTAGAAATACACGGTTATACAGTATTCCCATGGTCCCTCTAGGGTGCTGACTCAGGGCCCTTGGGATAAACTTGTAAAAAGCTTCATGTATGATCTTCCACACATCCCTACTTATCGCAGACTTAGAGGTTGGCCAAGTATATGAAGAGTAAGAAGTACAAAGTAAACTTGTGGAACTGGGAAGGCCCTTGCTTTCCTTGGCTCAGAACCCACCTACCATCCCCATATAGCTCTTTTGCGCCCCCTCCTGGCTGCCAGTCACTGTGACAGCAACACTGCTTCTTAGAGGAATTGAACCAGAGGAAAAATGGTTTCAAATAGCCAACTTGACATGTGCAAAACTGTAGAAAAAACATGATATCTTCTTATTTGAATGTTTTAGCAATAGTAGAATTGGTGTATTTTAACAAGGTGATGTTGTAAGTAGTAATAATACCTCTTAATATTTATTGAGCTCCTAGTATGAAGCAGGTATTAGTGAAATCCGTCTTCACTCAATCCCTTTGTGATGGAGAGGATGAATACCCCTACTTTACAATCAGGGGATAGAGGCACCCAAAACCTGTGTAAGGTGTTCAGGTTTCTATAGCAAGTTGGTCAGAGTGAAGTTGAAGGCATTTCTAGGTCACTTTAGGGGCTAAAATGAATTTCTGTGTGCATTCTCTCTGTGTTCTGGGCCAGAATTCGTGTACAATTACTAGTTTCACAGAAATGCATGTGGCATGAGAACATTGATATGTAGTGCTTATTTTAAAGAAGCAGAGGGGCATTTTCATAACAGACAAGAGGCTACATGTGACTGAGTTGATCTGAAGATACCAGGAACACAAGAGCCAGCGTGTTTACCCAGAGTCACCAGGGAGAGACGTTTCAGACCTTGAAAATGATATTAAACTAGCGCGTCCCTTTGCTTTCTTCTTTATACCTGCCTTAGTTTCATTTCATTTACTTGGAAGTAAATTAATATTTACTTCATTGAATTTACTTGGCGGTAAATATGAGAGGTACATACAATTATTCAAACTGTTCATAGAAAAATGCCACTATTTTCAGACCCTCCGATATCTCTCTCTGGGCAAGACAAATGGTTGAGCATGTCACTGCTAGTTAACAGATTTGAACCCACCCAGCAGTCCCTCAGAAAACTGGCTTGGTGGTCTCTCTGAGAGGTCACACCCGTGGGACTACAACAGGGTGGTTCTGCTCGGCACATGCCTGGGCTGGCCATCGTTTGGAATGGACTTGACAACTAACAGGGAGATATATATTCATGTAGGAAATTATCAAAAGAAGTACATTTCATGCTCTAAAACCATCCAGGAGGAATGGAGAAGAGTAGATAGCAGTTACTCTTTGTATTAGTCTGCGTACTTAGAGAAACAAATCCACAGCAACTCATGTATAAGAGAGAGTTTTATGTAAAGATTAAGTGTGCATCAAAAAAACCCAATGCTGCTCAAGCCCACAAGTCCAACATTAACCCATTAACCCGTATGTCCAACACCAAGCCACAAAGTCTCCATCTCACAAAACAGAGGCAATGATGCCGACTACAGGAGGAAAGCCGAGTCAGTGAACGTGTAAGCATCTCAGTGCTGGCAGGGTCTCCACACGGCTGCTCCAGCACCCAGGGCTGCATCGGGGTAGGTCCATGTGGCTTCTCCTTGGGGATGTCTTGTAGGAAGTCAGTCTTGCTCACCGAGCCATTTATCCCTCCGCCCTTCAACTAATCCCATGTGTTTATCGGCCAGGTTGGCACAATAAAATTAACTAACTCACTCTTTATCACATTACCCTCCCAGTATATAGTAACTATTATTGAGTATTTTATATAATGACTTTATTTCTGGTTTATGCTCACTATGCAGTTTGTCCCATGAAGTCTGAAATTTATATAGATATGGATATGGGTGATACAGATTCAATATCATAGTAATAATTAAATAGGTAAACAGAGTCCGATGTTGAGAGAAAATGATAATTTATTACATATTTATCCCACACTCAAAAGTAGAGTCTATATTCTGTTATGGTTAAAGGAATGTTAACAAAAAGAAAATGTATGTAAGAACAACAATATGTTGTTTCATATTCACTCTTGTGTGCATGTACAAGTATACCTATTCACAAGTGTCAGGGGAAGGGGAGGAAGAGGGAGAGATGTAGGAGCCAAGAGACTGAAGGAAAGAAGGGCTTATGAATGGGAAGTTGCAGTCAGAGAGAAGCAAAGGCTCGCAACCCTGGCTCCCTATAGGACTCTAAATTGCAGTGCTGACGAATGAGTACATAAACCAAGTGGGTGAAGATGCTCTCTTGAAACTAAGAAAGAAACAGGAGACCAGGGGACAAAAGAAAAAAGAGAGAGTCCATAATTAGAATGATCACTACATTTAGGTGTCTGAAAGTGCCCAGGCAGAAGCGCAGGGCTGAGACTTAAGCACCTGGGCATAGTCAGGCCTTCCTTGGTATGAGGAAGAATTAGGAGGACTTAAGTTTTGATAAATGTAATCTAATGACTTCAAAAGAGTTCCAACAGAACTGTCAATGAATAGATAGGTGAGTCTGACACTTATGAAAAAAACTAAATCTAGGGATGTAAATTAGGAAGTTTCAATACATCTCTGTCTCCACTTTCCTAAGAAACACCAAATCGGCTCGACTTAGTAGCTGTGGATGATTATTCCTTAGCCAGAGCTACGCCTGCCCTCCTTTCAATACATGCGTTCCCTATTATACCAGATGTTAGGAAAGAAAAACACATGCTGTAGTTGCAGATACAAATTCAGTGCAGCGATGCCCCATCAGCAGTGTAGGAAATAGGTTATGCAATTGCTTGGGGTTGATTCAATCTGTTTTATGCAGCTAAGCTTGAGGGCGCAACGGAAGCAGGAGGTTCATTTGAAACTAGACCCTTGTCCCCGGGGGAATTCATAGCTCTCTGTATGTCACCAGAAGACCTTCTTTTAGCCATCTAAGGGTAGGTTACCACGATGGCTGGCTTCAGGTGACGTGCTGTAATGCACTGGTTAAGTAGTGTGTCCAGTCATCTTGAGCTTGAATCCCAATTCCCTCATTTACTACCCCTGTGGCCTTTTTCGCCTGACAAGAGAGGGCATTAATAGTACCCATGTCAAAGGATAGTCTGAAGATTCCATTAATTAATAGCTGCATAGCCCTAGAGCAATGCCTGCTCTACGGAAAACACTAAAAGAGCGTTAGCTCCATGTTAAAAAATGTTTACGAAAGGTTACCATGCTGTCCGCCTAATCCCTTGGTGTGGTGGTGCAACACAGTGGCCGGAATAACGGACTCAAACATAACAATGCTGAGGGTGGCACGGGACCAGAGACTTTTCTATTCCACAGACTCTCAAACAAATAGTCATAGACTGCGATAAAATTACATACATCTGATATTTAGAGTTCTCATTGTTTTACCATACTGATCTTAATGCAGCCCTGATGGGAAAAAGGTCACCTGGCAATTAGGCATAGAGACGCAGGGTGGACTTGATGTCATTCCACCACGCTGTGTGCTATCATCCTCCCATTACACTAATTTGCTCGAAGTGTTGATGGAAGCCCTGCCATGTGAAAAGCACCAGACTAGGCGTTTCAGAAACTAAAGATCAGTTGTACTTTATTTCTGCCCTCATGGGCCTCCAGTCAGTCCACCACGATGGGGAAGACACACGTGTGTGAAACGACAAAGTAGAAGTGCTGTGTTTCTTAGACCAGAACAGATGACGTGCACTGAGGATCAGCTCTTTAACAGCTCAGTAGTGACTGGTGAGCTCCGTGAGGACAGAACATTTACACCGGCCCAGGCAGTGCCCATGAACGGATTTGGGGTTTTATGAAAAAGAAGCTGGGGGAGCTAACATCGACAGCATAGGTGGGAAGATATAGATTGTACCCAACAGTTCAGTTTTGCTGGAGCCTGAACAGACATGTACGCTAAGAGGACCAACCTTCCTGGTACGTGGAACTTTCAAGAAAGCCTCTATCCAAAATGATGATGGCAACAAATGTACAAATATGCTTGATACAATTGATGTATGGATTGTTATTAGAGCTGTAAGAGGCCCCAATGAAATGATCTTAACATTTTTTTAATCAAAAAAAAGTTTATCAAATTTGGATGAGTTACTTATCCTAGTACACACTCAGGCATAATTCCTAATTAATCTTCATTTAGGGATATTAGCTAATAGAAGGTATTTAGCAGTAGCATATAAATAAAACTTCAGTCAGTGCCTTGAATCAGTTTAAATTTTAACCATATTTTAATTTCATGTTAGGACTTTGTTATTAAAGCTTTTGATTTTTAATTTAATTTCAATTTCATCACTTTAAGTATTTTCTTCCATTTCCTCATTGACCCAGTAAAAGATACGTTGATGAAGCTCCAGGTTGCTCTGAAAAAAAGTCTAGAAAATTTGTTATGAAACTTAGTCACAGGATTAATCATTGGAGACCTGAGTTCAGGCCTCTTTACACAGTTGGATGTGAATAGGTGGTTTTCTGTCTGTCTCTAAGCCTCTGGTTCTTTATTTTACAATTGATTGTAAGAGAGTAAATGTTAGAAAAGGTTAGGCAGTGAGATGTGTACTTGTAGTTAAAGGTGTCCACTCATGCCTAAAATGAATGTGGGTTTCAGCCTGGCATGGAGATCTTGAAGTCAGGTGGATTGTAGATCGAGTTGGAAGATTCCTATATGAGGGGATACCCCCCAGACATAACCTGGATTGTTTTCCAAAGGTATCTATTTAAATATTTTTATAAAACAATCTTATCACCTTCAAAGTACTCTCCACTATACCTAATACATTTGTCAAACCTGCGATTCCATTCTTGGAAACATTTTTCAAACTCTGGATGGATGACAGCCCCTCCCTTATTTTTTCCTTCACTTCTTCTACGTTGGCATATTGCTGTGCTTTCCTGTTCCTTTCAATTCGTAGAAACAAGAAGAAGTTGCAAGGAGTGAGGTCAGGTGTCCGGGGGGCAAGAAAGGCATGCTGTCTTTAGCCCCAAACGGGCACACTTAGATGGGTGCATGAGCAGGTGCATTGTCATGGTAGCAACACCAGGCCCCCATCTGCCACAAATCAGTGCCCCGCCCCCCCACTCCCTGAACACTATTAGGCACTCTTTTCAGAACCTCTAAATAGAAAGCTTGATTAACAGTCTGACCTGGTGGAATGAACTCCAAATGCACTATGAGTTGACATTTTCATCTGTTCAGGAAGTTGACAAATGTCCAAAATGAGGTTTGTCATGAGTTAACATTTCATCTGTTCTGAAATGAGAAAACCACTCACACACTGGAGTTTTTCCCACAGTGCTGTCCTTGGAAGCAGTGTTCAACATCACAACAGTGTCAGCACCACTTTTCCCAAGCAGGAAACGAAAAGTCACAGCCATACGCCGTTCTCTAAATCAGCCATCACCAAAAAAAATGAGGCTTGAGCAAAACTGCTTTTATGAAAAAATTTACTGTGAGCAGAGAGAATCTTCCCAGGGACCCCAGTGGGTACACTAACTCAGAGAGAGTTGTTGGGTGCTCGCCTACCTGGAAAAATGCGCTCTACGAAAGCTCTGCTCCCCACAGAGTAATTCCAGGTTTGGGGTGGGGAGGTGTACCCCGTCATATAACAATGGCAAGAATTATTGTTGTGAGTGGCATAATTGCTCTCCAACTCATGGCAAGCCCATTGACAAGGGAATGAAACACTGCCAAGTCTTGCATCATCCCCATGATGGGTAAAGGAGCAGACTGTTGTGGTCTTGTGGTTTGTACTGGCTCATTTTTTGGAAGGACAACAAGCATTACTGACTTGGATTTGGCACTCCCTTTGAACCCTTTCAGCATCAGAGCAACACACAGACCTGCACTGGTGATCTGGGCTGGCTGCTATTGGGGTGTAATGGCTAGGAGTTGAGAAGTGCCTCACAAGGCCAGTGAAAGTTCTCCCATGAAGCACAGCAGCACAGCCCAAGGAACCTGGTCAGTGGGAAACCCACTTGTAATGTATCACTGTCCCCAGTCAATGGAATGGGGGATTCCAAATAGTCCCAGGTGGACTTCTTTCTCTATCCAAGGAGGAACCACGATTAAGTACTGCATTGACTCCCAGAGAATGAAGATGAAAATTCTAATTGTCTTATTGTTAAGTATAACTAAAATATAGAAAACATATAAGATAATTGTCTATTCAGTGAACACTGCACCTATCCAGATCAAGGGGTTAGAATTGTTAGCCATCCTGAAGAAGTCTGCTCCCACTCCCAGTTAGAAACTCCTTCTCCCCCTAAAGAGGATCTACCAGCTTGATTGATTTTACTATTCCTTACATTTTTATTTATAATTTTAATCATTCAAACATATGCCTCTTAAAATATACTTCATAAATATTTGATTTTAAAAAATATCTTTAGTATCTCTTTTATTCTATGAATCTTTCATTCTCTCTCTCTCTCATTCGCTGTCTACCCCTCTCCCATATCCTTTTTCTTTCTCTCTCATTCTTTTAACCTTTGAGATTTAGTTAGTGAGGAAACTATGTCATCTATCTATAGAGAGTTGTCCACAGTCTGCATTTGGCTGACTGCATTCCTATGACATAGTATAATATGTTTTCTGGTCCTGGAATTCCCTGTAAATTGCTCAGTTTAGGCAAGGCTATTTCAAAAAATGGCATTGTGTTTTTCTACCAGAGTGCACATAATGTTCAGTTATCTCTCACCGAAAGGTGTTTGTGTGTGTGTATGTGTGTGTGATGTTAATAGCCATTAACTTTCAATACTTAGATCCATTAAATAATTAAGGACTGCTGAAGTGGTCATACTCTAATCTTATAAGCCCTTTTAATTTACTTCTCATGATAATTCTCTAAAGAGAAATTCTCTCTCTTCAACTCTTTACTTACTCAGTGGTAGAGTTTATGTAGGAAAATCTAAGTAAATGTTGGATTCCTTCCTTCTTTCATTTACCACTTTTACTTCTTATGCAAGCGGGCTTCAACATTGAAAGATAATGAAATTCTCCTGTGGATTTTTGGCGGCCCTCAGGCTGCTCTTTGCTTGGTCGCACGCACTTTGGAGATGTTCTCAGGAAAGACCCATCGCCGAAGAAAGACCTCATGCGTAGTCAAGTGGAGAGCCAGTGAAAATGAGGAAGACCCTCAATGAAACGGCTTGACACCGTGGCAGCAGCGCTGGGTTTGGACATTACCGCAGTTAGGAGGATGGCACAGGCCGGGCCTGACTTCATTCTGTTGACCAGAAGGTTGCTCGGAGTTGGAACCTACTTGAAGATCTACATCAACAGCAAATGCCAATCTTTGACACACATGTCTTAGGTTGAGTATCCCTGCATTTGGGGAACAAACTCATACGATTGAAATGCTATTAAAGCAAATAACTATATATGAAATATATAGCCAACATATTTTTTATTCATTGATGGTTTGTCCCCCTAAGGAGATCTAGAAAAGTTAGTATCCATTCCTAATAGTTTAGCACATATTATCACAAATCATTATCACCCAGGATAAATCATACTTAACCAATTTATGTATTTTAAATATTTCTAGATTAATGCATATTGTCCTTACCTACTTCTTATATTCTAAAACATGATCTAGCAGCTTAGTCACGGACAAACCTTATATTCAAATGAACCTCATGTTCTCATGCAATTTAGAGAAATTTGGAATTCTGAGCCTCCCTTTTTCAAATCATTTTCCAATCCAATGGGATAAGCCCATTATTAGCAGACGATGGAGTCTTTCCAGGGTGTCTGGGCCAGGGACAGGTTTTGACAAATGATTGGAGAAGCTTCCCTTGCTTTCTGACAGAAACAAAAGAGGAACTAGTAATTAATAGAGAGAATAGCACAGCGATATTACTGAAAGAATAACTACAATTTGAAATGGCTTGCCTCATGGACATATTCATTCTTTGCTTCTTTGTGACTAAGAAAATATTTTTAAAGCCATGATTGTTTAATTTTTCTAGAGAACTTAATTACAAAATGCTATGAAAAAGAGATTCAAGAAGTAACACTCCTCTTAATGATTATGGCTTCTACTTAGATTTCAAAGCCTGACTCCTAAGGAAGCTACATCAAGGAAAGGAAACAAGGAAGCGCTTGTGTTTATAGGTGATGGGACCATCCTTGCCTTCTGCCACTCGAATTCTTTGCTCTCACTCTGAAAGCCCAGAACGTACAGATCTGAGTGCCAAGCATTCTTTCACAGTTCAGCAACGAAGAGGTGTCAATGCTTGTTTTGAGGATGGGAAGTCTAGCATAGCAATACTGCATGGGAATTGGTATAGCAACCCAGAGAAAATTGGAACTTTTAAAATCATCAGACACGTGTGTTTTACAGTTGTGCCTAAGGAGATTGTTTCTCTTTGTGGTCATCTTTGATGATCATCATGTCCCCTAAAAAAAATCCCTCCTTGGAAACATTCTTTCTAAAAACGACCTTGTCCTTAATTAATATATACCGCACGTGGTTTCTAATTTGCGGAAGTCCCAGTGAACTTTGTGAATGTGCGGGGTTCCCAGCGATGATACGACTTTAGTGTAAGTCTCTGCGCTTGGCTTTCCTCCAGCCTGTTAGGTGAAATTAGGCCCAGAAAATCGGATTATTACACCCCAAGGGAAATGACTGATAAGCAGCAGATGATTGTTCATCTCCTTGATACTTGCTGGTGGTGAGGTGTTGCTAGTCGCAAAGCCAATTTGTTAACAATTAGTACTCATTAGAATCATTTCCTGTTATCGATTCTAAACATTTGACGAAGCACTTTTAGGAAATTGGGCCCCCAAAAGTAGTTATACATAAGTGTTCAGCAATTAAAACTCTTCAGGAGCCAATGTAATTCCTAACCAGTGTCATCAGTTTCCAAGTAATTATTTTTGCCTTGCAACCCACCTGCTCTCCTGTCCAGCTTAAAGATGTGCTGAAATAAGGACATACTTCTTAATTAGCAGAGGTTGTGGGTAAGTCAGTATAGAAACAAAAGAAATTGTATTCTGTTTTAGATGATTGAAGAGACCAAAAATTGCCAGTTAGTAATACAATATAAGTGTTTGTTAGAATGTGAAATTACATGCGTGGCCTCTGTTATCTAAACAGCTAAGCTTAGGTTTTTAAATATGTTCACTTTTACACATCATGTGCTCTAACTATAGACTCACAAATGGAATCATTGTGCATTACAATGCTAGTTTAAATCTCGCCACTGCCAGTTTTCGGAATCATTATATATGGCTTTAATAAGATTAGCATAAACACTCCGTGCTCTTAAAAGTTTTCTGAGAAAAGGCATTGTATTAATCTAATTTGAAAATATAGGTCTACATGTATCACAGTGCTGTAGATTTATTTTCAATAGATCTCACCTTATTTGCGAATGAAAAATATTATCTAATCACACATGCTTAATGTTATTTCTTTAGACTCCTTAGTAAATAATGGTCTTGGTTTAGGAACAATTCCTTCACTTTATTTTGTAGGATAATTAACAGTCAGCACTCTGAGGGGCACCCACCTTCCTTCTGCTCCCCTTCCCACCTCAGCCCCAGCGTTTCCCTTTGCTTCTGTGTTTATTTTATACATTTAATTGCTTATGTTCATTTCCCTCTCCATTTAATAGTGCTAAAAATATTTCTCCTAAGTGTTGCAAAACCCGGAGCTGTGAACTAAATGTATCTGTGTTTCTGAAATTCTTAATTCACATATTAAAAGCTTATATCAAGGGGGAAATTAAGTATATGATCTTTTTTAGCTGCCCTATGCTAAGCCCCTCTATCCTTAATAAACAGAGATGGTATTGACACAAGTGAATTTTGTTTAACCACACTACATTTGCTTCTTAATTAGTGAATATTCATCTGTCATCAGCAGCAGCTATGACACCCCTCCCTGCTAACATGTTCTGTCATAAATAATCAATGAGGCACTATTAATATTCATGAGCTGGAATCTGTGTAGTCATGTGCACTGATGCAGAGACAGGGGGAGTGTTGCCATGAACTGCCTGGAAACTCTGTGTGTGTATCCGTGAGTGCAAGATACTTAGGGAAAGCGAAGAAGAGCATGCTGCCTGCCACACACCACCCTGGCTTGCGCTCCAGCTAACAGCGGTTTGTCTGTGTTTCTGGACTGAAGTGACTGATGACAAACAGTGGTCCAGTCTGGAGGGTGATTCCCTTTCAGCTCACTTGCCTGTCAGTCCTGGGGAAATTAGAAGATTTGCGCTCTCTCCCTGCTTCTTAGAATGGGCTGCAATTTGTGCACTTTTCAGAAAAGAGAGGAACACTACAAACTGCTCTATGAAGTTTCCCAGGTGAGTGCAGAGTCTACGACCAGCAACTAAACAAGATAGGCTTTGTGCTTGTCTGAAAGATGGTAAATGAATTCTGGCTAGCTTTCTTTTTTCCTTTCAGGAGATTTCAGAACTGGGGGCAGACTTGCTGGCTTTGGGGGGGTTTATTTTGTTTTTTTGGTGGCAGTTTTCAGCTTCCTTGCCACTCCCCCTTCAGATGACTTCCTGTGGGATTCTTTTTAACATTTTTGTATCTACTGCCAAGATGTCAGTCAAGTAAGAGGAGTAACATGTCTGTAATATTTTGAGATACCTCTTTCATTTTGGAACCGTGTTGACATTTGAAAATCAGTTGTATCACTGTCTGCAGAAAGATTGGGATTTAACAGGTCTGTGATCTCAGTGATTTTGAGTAGACAGGGAAAGTTTCTTGCCAAATCTTGTTAGCAAGCGGAATTATTTGATTAATTAGGAATGCTGGCTTTGGCTTAAGAGGAAAACCTGGTATATTTGTATTATCTGGGAGGAAATATATGATCTGCTCTGCTTAGACAGGAGATAAAGGGATTTTCTTACTACTTATTCTTGCATACTTTTTAGAAATTTTTTTGTCTGCTTAGCACTAGAAATTAATTTCAGAAGCTGATTATAATATCTGCATGAGACTTAGGGAATATATAGATATAGATATATAATTTGAGATCTCTTTAGTGTCTATTTGGAGCTTCCCAGAAAAAAAGTGAAGGAAAAAGCATTATCCTGAGCCTTCCCAGTTCTGTAAGATTTCTCTTCCTTTTTTTTTTTTTTTAAATCATCATTCATTTTGGTGGGTAAGGAGTAGATGCTAACGTCCACATTTCTGGTCTGGCAACATAAAGTTGATTCTTGCCCTCCTCCCCCTGTGCAGATCCACCGGCTCCTACTCGTGTTTTCAGACCCTTTAGCTGAGGAGAGGCAGCGCCTGGGACGGCGGTGGTCTGTGGGCACAGCAGTGGCTAAGTGCCCACTGTCTCCAGTTCCCGCAGCCTTCCCCCGACGTGATTCATGTCACAGTGGGCTAATGACAAAGTGGATTTGCTACACATGAAACGGCCTTCTCAGTTGCAATGTTAATGTACATTTTCATGGTAATGTGATCAGAGGCTCATTAGCTAGTTTCCAAAATGATCCTCTGCATTAATTAAATATAAAAATGACTCCTTTAGCACCACAGAGAGGAAAAAGAAGATTAATATTGTTAATTACACCGGGGGCAATCCCTTTTGCTTCTTCTTCTTTTTTTTGGTGGGGGAGATGGGGGGTAAACTACAAACTTGCAAGGATAGGCTAAAATAATATTCCTTTCTGAGACAGGCTCTCATCGACTTTGACTCGCGAAAACAGGCTCTAGGTGGAACACTTCCCTTTAGTTTGGTTGTACGAGTTGGAGTTCTAATAGTGTTGCTCTCTGGGCGGTAGAGAAGCAGGAGAGTGAATTAATCTTTTTTGCTGAATTACTACACCGATATAAAAATATAATATGGTGGAAGTGGTCGGTAACATCCCCCCCCACCCCCCCCACCGATTATGCCTGGCTTGAGCTGTTTGCATTCTACTAATACAGCACTATTGCCACATATGGCAAGGGCTACTGCATTTGCTAAGGAGCACAAGCCTTTGTTAGGGATTTTCAAAATGCTTGTCTGTGAGTTTTGCCTTTACATGCTACCTAAATCTTGAGAAAAATATAAGTCACACTCCTAATTGCCTCTACCTGTATACCTCCTTATATTTATTTTATTCTCTGGTGTTGCAGTACTTATGATCAATAATAAAGAGGGTGAGGAATAAAGTATTAGCTTCCATTTCACTGGCTTTCATGAGATAAGTTAAAACTTCAGCTTAAGGGTCTTATATGTGCTTTCCAAGGGAAGCTCTCCTTCAAGCCCCTTTCTCCCCCCACCACCAGCTTTGCGTTCCATTTTACTGAGTTAATGGAATAGATAAGATATCAAAGGGAACCAGTGATAGGCTCATATAATGCCACTGGAGTCTCGTGTTGTGCTGCAAACTAGTTTCTATTTTTATTTGGAGGCGCTCAGAGCATACATGAAAGTAAGCATGCTCATCACCAGGTGTTCAGGGAGGCACATAGCTGTCCCCATCAGAGAGGATACTATTTATAAGAGTGATATGAGATTGGAAGCCTCTAACTGATATGTGAAAACGAATCAGACAACACAGACATGAATACCTTACTGTCCAGATATTATGTATGTATAGACTCGTAATTCTCAGATCACCTGCCTTTTTCTGTTTCTTTTGTTATTATTTCATAAGAGTTAAGGCAAATTAAAGTGGACCCAGGAGTGTGGAATTTAAGATAGGCAGTGACGGCTAAATGCATGACCGAGAATAACATGTTTCTTTCTCCATAATAGAAATTTTATGATACTGAACTTTCTCAAACCTTCCTTCCAGACTGAGCTACTGGATAATGTGAGCCAAGCAGAATACAGTTTCGGGTTTATAACTGCAGTAAACAAAAGCAAATGTGCTCTCTGTGGAGTCTAGTGTAGCAATCAGAATGATGCGCTTAGCTGTGGAATGAGGTCACGTTTATTGTTTTGTGTTATTATTATGTTTTTGTTTTCTTGCTCCTATAGACAAGCTATAGTTTCAATTGGCAGAAGGGATGAAATGTCAACTTGAGACAATTATTTTCAGATGAAGTTGGGCCAATCAGACTCCAGTATGCACACAGTTGTAAGAGTCTAGGGGTGTGTAGAGCTGGGAACGTTCACACTAAGCAGTTCTGAAAGCCTCTTCAAGTCTCTATTAACTTTTACATGTGCCTGGGACCCAGCTGTTATCTGAAGTGATTTGTTATTTTTCCTTTCTTTTTTTTTTCAAACTAAGATATTTATTAAGCTCTGAAGAATTAATAAATGAGTAATTTGAACAATGCCCTTCTACTGACACTAAATGAATTGCCTGTTGAATATTAATTCAATCAAAGGCACTTATATCAAGAGGGTATCAGTGAGTTATGGAAGCTTGGTAGGCATTTCTGACCCTACACTCATTAGTGGGACTACATAGGGATAGCTAAATATATTGACTTCTTAGCTTATTGCTTTTTCTTTCCACACATAAATAAAACTAAGTTTACGATTGACTGAATGATGACAAATAGCAATGGAATGTCCATTGATGTTCAATGAGATATTAAGACTGGGGAAGGGGGAAAATATTAATTACTATTCACACATAACTGTTTCTAGGATATTTTTCAAATCTTATAATACAATATAAAAATTCTGATCTCCACTCACTGGCCAGTAAGAGAAAGAATTGAAGGGATTCAGTTTCAGGAAAACCAGAAGTAGACGCTCTAGGGTTCCTGGCAGTAGCCTGCTGTTCCCTTCAAGGCGGATACGGTTCCCCACGCAGAATTTCTTAATTAATTTGAATGGTCTGGAACAGCCAAAAGGGCTTCCACAACCTGCATCCAACCATTAGTAACATAAACTGCAATAGAAGCTGCGTGGAAAAGAACAACTATAGCAATAGCAATGTTAACAACAGCTAACATTTAGCACTCACTGTATACCCGGCACTGTGCTAAGTGATTTTCTAAGTAGCATCTTATTTAACTCTCACAAACCCCTTCACTTCCATTCCTTTCTTTAATTTCTACGTATATTAGAGTGTCTATTGTGCAATGAGTTTTTTGAACCTCATGTTATCTCCCCCTCTGTTTACTGCCCTAAACCCTTCAAAGATATATTTTCTCTCATACTATCTAAATCCAGTTTGGCTTCACCACCTTCTCTCCTTTTCCTGTGTTCTAATACTCCTGAAAGTACCACACTCCTTGCTGTCAACAAAAACTCAAAATCTGTCTATTGCAATGAACCTTTCTGACTGCCATCCAGGTAGTGGCTATGCTGACCTTTCACTTGGACACATTCCCTGAAGTCAGAACCTGCTCCCATTGCTCTTTGTGATATCTCAGTAAGAACTTCTCCTGGGCTTTCCCCATTGGCACGTGTCAGGATGCTGATTCACTCTGACTAAGCTGCTGGAATAACTTTCCTATAAAGGATTTCGTGGATCCGCCTTCATATAGAACGATGTAAAAATCCCTCGTTCCAGGCTTTGAGGTCTTCCTGGGCTGTCCTCGGAGACTCTCTGGTTTTCTTTCCTGTCCGTCTTCTCGTTCAGTTTATGATCCTTCCAAACCTCTGTTTTTGCTTTTTCCTTTAGGTAGACTTGTAAGCTTGGACTCTTGTAGCTTAGCGCTCTTTCTTCATCTTACCTGATATGCCCTGTGTACCCCTACTGAACACTACCGACCGTTTCTTTCATCCCTGCCTATACAAATCCTGTTCCTTTGACACAAATGCCTCCTGTGTCAGAGAGGGTTGTTTTGTTTGTTTGTGGGGTTTTGTTTTTTTGCAATTATTGATTTAAAAATCAATCTCTTCCACTTTGGGATCTTGCAAACTTTTACTTGTACTTATGTAGAGTTCCTTTTGCATGTTCCTCTGTCTGTTGTGTGATGGAATTTTATACTCCTTGAAGCTTGGGTTGGAGACTTGATTGTCTTTTCATTTGCAACCCCACCGACAGAGACTCATTAAAATCTTCTATGATGGTTTATAAGTCTGTAGCCTCTTCAACAAGGAAGTTGCCCCATCTGATTAGAGATCTCAACACCATCTTCCTCTTTGGCTCATATCTAATAGTTTATTAAGCCAGGGATAAGGACGTGATGCGTGAACTAAGGTTTCAAACTGATTTTTCCAAGTTGAGTCATGGATGCAGTGAAAGCAGGATGCCCCCAAATTGATAACATAAAGGTGGACCAGAATAACTGGATTAGGACAAAATGAGGGTTGATGCCCTGCTAGAGACCTAATCCCCCTCTTTGAAAACAAGAACAGCATGTGACAGGCATAGCAATCAAAGATCGAGACCAATAGAGTTGGGGGGGAAATGGTGTCCACGTCAAGATGGCAGCTGAGCATACCAGTTTGAAAGTGTGTTGCTCTGTTCTGAAAATAACTCGGTTTCCCACACCAGGATCCTGAGAAAGCTCAGGATGCTTCCTCTGAGTCTCCTGTTCCAGGGTTCCAACTTATATTTTTTTCCATTCGACATATACTAGTACATCTACATTTTACAAATTCACATTTGTTCCAAATTTGCTGTTGGTTATCACTAAACCCGCTCAAACTGGAACACAGTTGTCCATTAGAATTGTACAATCTCAAGAAGGTGTGTTGGGATGCAGGCTGTGTGCACTGGGACTGCAGAAACAGAGGAGACTTTAAGTAGAGATGAGGATTTAGGGATTTACAGCTTACCAAGTCCACCCTGGAGGAGGAGAAAAACTTGGGTGTCATGAGAAAGAGAAACCTAAAGAATAAGCAGCAGGTTTCCAGTGGCATTGTTTCTTCAGCTCTCATGCATTCTTGCGGTAAACCCTGCTTTATTTTAATTTTCCGGAATGAATGAATGAATGAATGTCCAGACGATAGATCCATAACCAAAATTTTTCTATTTTCTGGGAAGTGAAAGCCTGAAATCAACAGAGATGTTGCCAGTTGTGAAAAGGTGCTAACATAATGGGATCTTGAGGGTTGGTGGGATAGAGGAGAAGAATCCAAATAGATGGAGAGGGAAAGGAGAGGTGAACAGGTGCTAGGCGGGAATGTGCTGTGGTAGGGGACCTGGGAGCAGTGAGCCTCACTGAAGCTGCAGTGGCAGACTGGCTTCTAGGACAGGACCCCATGTGGGGGGCAAGATCAGATCCTTAAGAGTCTTTCATACGGAGATTAGGCTTAAACCTCTAGGCATACTGGAGGTATTTGATGATTTGAATCTGAGGAGAAAAATAGATTCTTTGTGTTGTTGAGTTGTGTCATTTTTGTTTTGTTTTAGAGAAAGATGACTCTGATAACAGTTTGTAACCACAAGGAAAGACTTGTTGCAAAAAATAAATTAGTGGCAGAAAGAATGTAAAAAATAGGGCCAAATTGAGACTCAATGGAAGGAGAACGTAATAGGTGTTTCGTTTATGAGACTGGGTCGTTGTAATGAAATTTGCAGAGGTGGGATATAGAAGAGTGGTTCTGCGGGGGCGGGGGGGGGCAGGGGGGGATAAAGCTATAGAATCCACGTATGGGCTAGCTAAGCGATATCTGGAAGACACAAATTTGGTCCATATATGAGATCATTCGCGAAAGTGTCAGCAGTGTAGAAGAAAAACCTAGAACTGAAGAGTTTTAAACCATGGATGTAATCTTGAGGTGAGATAAAAAGAAAAGGAGAAAGACTGAACTAGTTATAGACCAAGAAGGAAAGTAAACGGAAAGTTGTGAGGGAAGCCAAGATTCGAGAATTGGAACAAGCGAGCACTCATTGTGGTCAAAAGAACTGAAGTGTCTAATGAGAACTGGAGTATGTGTTTGCATTTGAGATGCTCTGATGTGCTACTTAGCTTCCTCTTCCCAGAAAGTCCACAGGTGCATGGGGCCTGGCTGGCTCCACCTGGCTCAGACCACGCTGAGGACAGTCCTCATTCTTGAGCTCCCTGAGCTGCTGCTGGAGCTGCATCACACTCCAGTTGCTCTTTCTACCTGACCCTGTCTCCTTCACGTCCCTTTTGCAGATACATGTTCATCTAAGGATGCTCCTTAATGAACATTCTAGACACTAAACTCTCTCTCAGGTTCGGTTTCCCAGGGAACCCAACATTGACCGAGGTCAGCGATGAACACTACAGAGCGTTTCGATGCAGAAATGTGGGTAAAATCCCAAAGTGCTGCATCCAAAGGGGAGGCTGACTTCACTTTCCAGAAGTTTCCCTGAGATGTGACAGATTATTAGAAATAGAGTTAGAGGGGCATATGAAGGCCCACTTTCTTCAGCTCCTGCCCTTTTGGAAGTGAAACATTACTTAAAGCTGAGACGATCAAAAAATAAAAGTCGTCTTTCCTTTTACATTAAAAAGTAAGATTCGTTTTGTATTTTGTGCCAAGCTGTTCCCATAATGGTGACAGCACAGAACCATTCAAAGCAGTGGACATTCCGGTGACTGACACACGCGGACCCCATAGGTCTCAGAAGCAAGCTCTGCTCCACAATATTTCCATGGCTGTGACTTGCTTCCACGGCATGTCGGGGCGTCCGAACCACCAGTGTTTCAGTGAGTGGTAGCTCGCGTACAACTGGGCACCACACAAGGCTTCTGCGGTTATTTGTACTAGGCCACATTGAGTCCCTTCTGGTTCCTAGAGACTTTATGGACAATGGAAGGAAACACTGCCCCGCGCGACAACATCACAATGATTTCCACTTGAGTCCTTGTGTTGCTCTGTCTAGCTCACTGAGGCTTTCCTCAGTCTTCCTCGCCCTCTTCTTTCCCAGCCATGATGCCCTTCTCCAGGAATGGGACCCTCCTCACATGGCCAAAGTGCAGGAAAGTCTCTCCAGGCTCACTTCCAAGGAGCAGTCAGCGTCCTAGTGATGTGAAAATAACACAGGCATTTCGCGCTCACTGCCCTAGAGTTGATGTCAACTCATAGTGGCTCTGTAGGACAGGGTAGAACTGCCCCTGTGAGTTTCTGAGACTGTGACTCCGAAGGGGAGAGAAAGCCCTGTTCTTGCCCCTCGGAGTGGCCTGGTGGTTGCAAAGGGCTGTTAGTAAGGATCACAGCCCAATGCATAACCACTACACTACCAGAGCTCTTTGCATTTAGCTGCAATTTTTCTAATTCAAGGTTTTTAAATGTGGTTATTTTATGTGGAGTGTAGGGTGTTTCTGGGGGTACAAAACATTGTTTTAGACATTGTGTTCTTCTTTTAAATTGTTGTAGTTAATTTAGGCAAGTTTAAAAAGATAATGGTTGGAAGAAAACAGCTTGTGAAGCAAGGGGCCCTCAAAACCAATCCTATTGCTCTTAGGTCCGTTCTGAACCAGAGAGACCCTATGAGACGAAGCAGTAGCACTGCCCATGGCTTTCTCTTGAGGGCAGTTGAGAGCCTCCTCTTTCTCCTGTGGTGCGCCGGTGAGTTTGAACTGCGGACCGTGGCGTTAGCAGCCCGGTGTACAACAGTTACACTCAAGAGTTGAGTTCAGTTCAAGAGTTAAGTTCTTGGCTGCTAACCAGTTATTTGTTCCCCAGGAGAAAGATCTGGCTGTCAGTTATAATAAACATTAGAGACAGTTACAAAGCTATAGGTATTTCTACTCTTTCTGGGGTTCACTATGAGTTAAAATCGACTCCAGGGCACCCCAGAAGACAATCGTATGGGAAGTGCCTTCCCTGCTAACCAGGCAAGACGTTGATGGTTTGTTAGCATGTGTATGTCTAATTGCTTTATAGTTCACTGTTCATTAAATTGATCTAGCTCTAGGAGAAGACCTATCATTTCTAATCACGTCTGTATACTTACATGAAGTACTTTAGGAAAACATTTTCCATTCCTCCATAATATATAGAAGGGAGGTGTGGCACTGAAAACTTAGCTAATGGATTTGCTGAGATATTTAACTTTTCAGCTCACCAGAACTTGCTGATTTAGTATGATAATTTGATTAGAAATTTATTTAATTTCAATTTTTGTTGAAAATATTTTTAAATACATCATCTGATTTACATAATTTCTTAACTATATGCACATTTGTGATTTATTCCCAATCATGTTCGGTGGTAATGAATCTTCAGCAAACAGCAGTTTCTTAACTTTGCCAGAGAAGCTATTTCTATGGGTGACTCCATAGTGAAAACGTACTTCTGCAATAGTCTGTCTGTCCGGTACATTCGTTTTATACGAGTACAGTTTCCTACAGAAGATTTTCACAAGCACTTTCCAGGAAATCCATCTTATTAAATGAGTAAGAAAGGCACAAGAATTAAATCACTAACTCTTCAAGTTGTCCCTAGATTACGGTTCTATGAATTATAGGAAATATTTATACAAAGGACCTTCAAAAGTTCATGGAAAATACAATGGAAAGATAATAAAATCTTTTCCAAAAATTCATGGAATGATTTTGTTGTCTTTCGATTGTATTTTCCATGAACTCTTGGAAGCACCCTCATATTTCTAGTTCATGGGGAAAGGTGAGCTCGGTGCCCTGAACAAGGTCTGCCTCAAACATTTCGTCTTTTGCAGACTCTTTTCTTCCAACTGTTATCTATCTTAGATGAGACGTTTCAGGGTTGTTCTGTACAAATGGCTCCTTTTCACCAGTCATCAGCGCTGAGGTACCACCAAGTGATACTTTTGTCTGCACCTGTCAAATTCTAGATCATTCAAATCCAGGTGCACTTTCCCATCTAAATGCAACATTTCCAAAGCCATCAATATAACCTGTCTCATCACCCCACCCTCTTCCAGCTGAATCGTTTCTTCATTTCTTCCTTGTGTCATGCTCAGAGTATGAGCCCCAATAAAATGATTTTTTTAAAAGGCTAGTATGAAGAATTCATTGTTTCCTTCAGCAAAAAACTCAAAGTGGCAGCCTCATGTTCTCCTGTGTTTCCACATATAACATCTAATTGCTAATTTGTGCCACTCCATAACAAGCTGTAAATCTGCTTTATGGTTGTTTGGGTCCTTGTGCAGCTTTCGCCCGCCCCTCACCCTTCTGCTGTCTGTAGCTTTTTAGAAACTGGCTCTCATCTTGGTGGAAATTAGATTTTTCTGAGCTAACCTCTCACTCCCAAACCTCTTAAGGGTCTGTTTCAGGTACCTTTGTTAAAACCAAGAAAAGGCCTTTACAAGAATACGTGAACAAAGAGAATTTCTAAAATACTTGGTATGCTTTTTAAAATGATAAATCCATAGATGAAAGACACTACTGCAATCCATGAACCTAATGTGTTTTGAATTACGGTAGGATTCACATATTAAATGTTTTCAAAAGTAAAGTTTGTGAAAGGGTATTACCCATTGAGTAATCACAAATGACTACCCATTACCTACTCCATGCCCAGTATTCTGCTAGATACTGACAAACGATATGAAAGAAGCACAAACTAAGCAGCCCATCTTTAAATAGTGCGCTGCCTTGGAGCAATGAAAAGAGATATGGGCCTGTCTGAGGTGAACACACAGCAGATGATATGAGGACAGGACAGCTCTGCATGGGCAGGAAGAGTTTAAGAGACGCCATGCAAGAGATTAAAGGTAATGATTACTTGGGAAGGCCTGTGTCAGTCAAAGATAATATATTTGGTGTCTCTGGTATCTTTTAAAAAGAAAATACAGGAACATGACTTATACAATCTATCTGGGAGAGGAGAAGGTGAGATCAGCCTGATTAAAGCAAGAGATGTGATAAGGCGTCTGAGGGTCTTGATCTACCTGCAGAAATGAATGACTAGTCGATTTCAAGTCCAGCCTCCCTCTAAGACAGAGGAGGGCTTCCCTGGCTGTAAGTTGTCAAGAAACCTTTCACCTAGAGAAC
>NW_022103909.1:13298192-13299604 GCF_000313985.2 Echinops telfairi | reverse complement strand
AAAGACCTGAAGGTAAACAAGTGGCCATCTAGCTCAGAAGCAACAAAGCCCACATGGAAGAAGCACACCAGCCTGCATGATCACGAGGTGCCAAAGGGATCAGTTATCATACATCAAAGAACAAAAATAATATCATTGTGTGTAACTTTATTTAAAAAAGCACAGCCATGCAGTCATGCTAATTTGACCTAAAACCAACAGACTTTTGTTATTCACTCCTGTATTGAATTTAAGGGTACTCCATCAGGAACCCTAGTGGTTACACCTTGGGCTGCTTCGAAGCCACCAGCTGCTCCAAGAGAGAAAGATGCAGCTTTCTACTGCCAGGAAGAGTTACAGTCTCAGAAACCCACGCGGCAGTGCTATTCTGTTCTATAGGCACACTGGGAGTCAGAATTGCCTAGTGGGCAGTGTGCTTGGGGTTTTGTTTTTGTTTTTGATTCGGCATATTTCCGTAGTGGCTCGTGTATATAAAATGAATAAAGCTGGTTTGACCAGTGGAATTCGGGACCTCAATGTTGAGACAGCATGAGAGACAATGACAATGTTGTATTAACATCGAACAAGAGATACGAATATTTGGTGAGCGTACACTAAACACCAGGCATCTGCAGTATGTGGGAGAGGCAATGCTGTAGAGGAAAATACATATTTCCTCTCCGATAGTGACATAGTTAATGAGCCTCAATGAATCGTTGCCTTATTAATTAATATCAACCTTGAAGTGAATTGTTGAAGATTAAATGAGATAATATATTTGAGGTCCTTACATCACTGAGTTCTTAAGTGGCACAAACATTTAAGGACTTCACTATGGCCATAAGATTAGGGTTTGAATCCACCTAGCAGTGCCTCAGGAGACAGACTTCTTCCATGATCTGCTTCTGAAAGGTGACAGCATTGAGAACCTCCTGCAGCATGGTCCTACTGAATCTGCACACAAGGAGGTGCCATGAGTTGGAAGCAATTCAATGGTAGCTAACAACACATTGCAGGCAAACAATACAAGGTCGCCTGTGTAGTTGTGAGCTCATTAAGTCTGTCCATGCCTGTAAGACAGGTAATATTCTCTCCATTTTACAGACAAGAAAGTTAATGACTCTGGCACTAGAACAATCATTTCTCCAAGGGCAATTATCTCCATGTAGAGCATAATTTCTTTATTTTGAAGATGCTGCTTTACAACACGCCATTAAATTGTAAGTCTCATCATCCTATTTATTAACACCTTGGGGCTAGTCGATAACATGCTACCCTATTGACTGTGCATATTTTTGGGGGGAGTTACTGATTTTTTTAATCATTTTATTGGGGGCTCATACAACTCTTATCACAATACATACATACATCATTTGTATAAAGCACATTTGTACATTCTTTACCCTCATCATTCTCAAAACATTTGCTCTCCA
>NW_022103909.1:13295815-13297175 GCF_000313985.2 Echinops telfairi | reverse complement strand
CTCAGCCTTCATTTGGGTTACAGTAATTCCTCTTGGTTACATTACCCTTGATCCCGCCCTACCAGGCCTCCTACTCCCTCCTCACCACCAATTTGGATCACTTGTTGTTCCCTTGTCCCTGGGTTTGTTAACAGCACTTCCTTTCCCCCCACTCCCCGCCTCTCCCATACCCCCGGAACTGTCATTCCCATTGTTTTCTCCTCCAGATTGCTCATCCAGCCTATCTTAGTTAGACAGACCTACGGAGATAGTAACATGCAGAAAAACAAAACAGAACAAAACCAAGCAACAAAGGAAAACAAAATAACAACAACAAAAAGCCAATGACACACACAAAAAATAGCCCACACAACAACCAAAATGAAAAGCTTATAGTTAGTTCAAGGACTGTTTGTTGACTTTTAGGAGTGTTTTTTGATTGAGTCTGATGGGATGCCAACACCTGGTCCCAAAGTCTATTTTTGGTATTCCCTGGGGACTTCATTGCTCTGTTCCTCTTCCTATTCTGTTGCATGCCCTTACTGTTTTGCCTCAATGTGGCAGGATCAGATCAGGTGCAATTCCCACATTGTGTCTCCAGTGTTTTCCCCTGTAGGGCTATGGGTCAGTGAGGGATGTCGTGTCTCATAGTGGGACCAGCATATGGTCTTCTCTGTGGATTGGCTGCTCTGCGTGGGAATATTGTCATCAAGGCTTGATGGGCCAGGATGTGCTCCACTCTCTCTTCCTCCCCCTTCATTTGCTCCCAACTGTGCATATTGACTAAAACCTTTATCCCAGTTTTATACATAAGAAAATGTTGGACAGTACTTATCATAAAATAGATGGGAAATTGGAGTTGCTTTTCTTGTCAAATAAAAAGCATTGGCCCTTCCCTCCGTCTACTGGGATCCTCTTCTTTGACCTCTTCTCTCAAAGTGAGGGTCTTATTATCTGGGTTTATTTGGACCTGGCTCATTACATCCTTATCCTAAAGTCTGCAGTCTTTTCTCAACTGCCAAACGAAAATGCACCCAGTTGTCTTTTCTTTTGAGACTTTCCTTGTCTTTCTCCAGTGGACTCCTGTGCTATTGTGTTGTCAGCTGCCACCCAGTTGGTCACTGACACTTGATGATCCCATGCACAATGACATGAAATGCTGCTCTCTCTTGGGCCATCCCCACGATGGGTTGTGGATAAGACTTTTATAATTCACAGGGCTCACATTAGTTGAGTTTCAGGAATATATAACCAGGCATTTCTTCCAACTTAGTCCACAAACTTTGCTGAAATCTGTTCAGCATCATAGTAACATGTTAGTCTATATTAACATGTTAATATAGCCCTCATTTATCACGGTTAATCGGTTCTAGACCCTACC
>NW_022103909.1:13292511-13295113 GCF_000313985.2 Echinops telfairi | reverse complement strand
CCAAATCTAATGTGGAGTCTTGCATCCCAATACATCTTGGTCAGAACCTCATACTGCAGTAGGCACCTCCTTTCTCTGTCCAGGCTAGCTTTTGTTTCCCAGTGTCTTAATGCTAACAAAATGGGCGTTGTTTCTTTGTTACAGTAACTAGTTTCTGATTTCGTTGGTCTCTGAAACTCTGGAGGACAAACACCTTTTCTTTGGTTTCTGCATTCTCAACTCTAGTCCATTAATCCATATAGATGGTTCTTGACTAAAGAGTGGATGACTAAATGAAAAATGAATTCTGTCTGCAGAGTAGTGTGATGAAGGGGATGCAAAAGACAAATAAAATGGGATCGCCGGCAAGGGTTTTATTGTCCGTCAGGCTTCAGTAATATGCTTGTACACCAAGAACTGCAGCATGATGAGAAATGGAAGGTGAACAGTGTCATAAATGGTCATGATGGTGATGATTGCTTGCAATACAAATGAGAATTACAATAAGTTATCTAAAATAGAACATTCTATATATGTACAGCTCTGTGTAAAACTCAAAACAGAGCTGTGTATGATTAAATGAATTGATTATTGATAAGTAACACTCATGTTTCTTTGTGGTTTTTTGTGCTGTAAAATTGAATTCCACATTTTGTGTACAAGTGGCTTAAAATATCTCTATTTTACATGATTCTATCCATTATTAAAATGGTAAATTATGACTAAATTATTAAACTACTTATTTCATCTAAGCTCCTCTTTGGTATAAAAGATTTTCAGGTGATGATTATATAATATGCTGGAAGATGCCTGAATTTTCCTTAATGTTGATATCTTTGGGTTTTATAATTACTCTAGCACTAGAATGGTAATTTCTCCAAGGGCAATTATCTCCGTTTAGAGGATATCAAGTGAAGAGTAGCCTAAGAAAACCATGCACATAATTTTTAAAACTTTAAGTTCTAAATAAATCCTAATCCAATGTAATTGTATACTAAGGATAGATTTTCCCAATCATTAAACCCAAATTCTTTCCCCTTATATTGTCAGTTATTACTAGTAAAGGCTAGGATATTCTGCCAGTCAAGAGTAGAGAGAGTTTTTCCCTGATATACTCAATATCCGTGACACTTTTAAAGGATTTTATCTAACTCTTAGAATTAATTGATTCACTAGATTATAAAAAGAACCTATGTAGCTCAACAGCCCAGTGAGGACAGATCTACGTTTTTGAATTTTAAAGCATTCTTTTAAAACCAGGATTAGCTTCCCCCTCCTAGTATCTCTGGACAGGGGCTAAAAAGTCAAGCATATTTTTCATGCCAGACTAGAATCTTATCCAGGTCCTGGGGAAATCTCAAGTGATAGAGACAGAGGGAAGGAAGTTCCTTTTTACAGCCTTGCTTTTCTTGGCCACTGAAAAACAAAAACAAAAACACTATGTTAGGGTGGTGCTCTGACCTCTCAAGAATTTTAAAAACTTAAATTAGGAACAGTTAAGTTTGTGAATGGCACCATATTGTTCTTACTGAAGTGGTAGAACTGAGAGAAAGGCAGTATCCTATTAATCATATTTTGCTGCTGTGATGTTTAGAATAAAAACATCTTAGAAAATACCTCCTCTGATTTGGTATAAATGAAGTAACTTAATTTAATCTTTTCCATTTTCATATGATTTGTATACATTATTAAAGCAGTAAAGTAAGGCTAAATTATTACCAACTTTGTGAAATAAAATGTGGAAATAACCTCATGTTAGATATAAAGAACCAACTTTTGGAATTACAGGATTCATTATATGATCTGAAAGAGCCTTAATGGTGCTGTTGGTTAAGAATGGGGCTGCTAGCCACGTCAGGGGTTCAAACTCATCAGTTGCTCCATAGGAGGAAGCTGAGGCTATCTGATCCAATAAAGATTTACAGCCTTAGAAGCCCTATATAGGGCCGCTATTATTCAAAATTGACTTCATGGCAGTTTCTGTTTATTTGAGGGAGGTGGTGGATATTAAGATCTGAATATGTAAAATTGATTTTTAACAGTGATGTCTATGATTACACTGTTCTCTTTCAGATTTACTGGATCCATTTGGATTCTAATTAGTCTAAAAAGTTGTTGGAAATCAGTTCGCTATTCGTTTATGCAGAAGTTGCCTTGTGCATCTTTGGCACTGTCATTGCAAACCTTTGAAAGCAAAGTAACTAGATGGGTCCTGGACTTCAGAAACATTAAGTTGTGGATTTATCACTGGTAAAACAAGTTATAAAACCATTTAAAGCCACTGATACTATTAAATTTCTCTCTCTCCTCTCTTTTGATCTAACGTGTTCTTGAGATGGTCAGCTTGATTGGTAACCATATTCTGACAAAATATCTGGCACCTGATTTGTGACGGAGGTGCGTGACTGGCACTCAAGCTGGGGTCATGGAGCGCAGCCAGTGAGGAAGCAGCACCACGGGACCGTGGGAAGGGTCGCTCCCGGGTGACGTCCTCCTCAGTCTCTCGGTGCGTAGGGTTTCATCTGTCAAGACAGCCAGAGCATCATTTAAAACTGCCACCTTACTTTCAAGTGTGCTCTGGTGGTTTTGAAATACTCACAGCTCCTGGTCAATATTCTCTGTG